>NC_135393.1:10995022-11232522 GCF_051989625.1 Stigmatopora argus
TGTAAATCAATCAATAACTGGCTTGGTTCATCTCACTTTAATGGTGGGCTTTTAGTTACAGGGGTCTTAAGCAAACAGGTTCACAGTCAAATACACAAGTAGTCCTAATTAATGGAATACGCTTTCTAATTGTGCTTCTGCTTGTGTTTGTAATTTCCAGATCAGCCACCTGAGGGCGTTCAACCGTGAGGGCCTAACTATATGTTCGAATATTATACATACGAGACATTACTACATCACTTTTGTAACGGAAAAAATGTAAGTATATGATCCAAGTGGGTTAAATCCGTATGGTTTATCCATAGGTGACAATATTATTGCGTTGTTCACTTGTTCCATAGTAGGAAGAAAATTGGACAGCAACAAGAAAACTAAAAAAAAATCAATACTGTGTGCTTAGGACTATATGAAAAATTATTTTAGATGAATGTCAAATAAGGGTACTTCAGGGGAAAAGAATAAAAGGGAACATACTCGAGTATAGGCCATTTTGATTTGAATAATTGTTTCGCATTTAAAGACACGTCATTTGGGCCACTTATTGGACGTATTCAAAGATAATATCAAATTTGGAGAAAAAATGCATATGAAATTGTTTTATTGCCATGCTTGGTGTAGACGTTCTGTATTTTAAATACAAATAATTCAATTAATAAATGTCAAATAAAAATATATATTTTAATGTTAAAAAAATAAAAAAAACTGCGGTTGCAATGAAATCAAAAGGACTGCAAATGTATTATTCTGTTTTATTTTCCAACTTTGTGTCCTTCTAATCGGGGCTCAGTTTGAATTACAGATTTGGGAGGCACAAAACGTTTTGTCCCATTTGCAAATTAAATACATAAGCAATTAAAAGAGACAAACACGAGCAATCATGTATACAAATTGTTGTTGCTTTAGGGTTGGAAATTTGGAGAAAAGTTCCATCAGGGTGGGATGACTTTAATCCGGGGGTCTTGAGACATTACCATATTTCATTACCTCTGCATAGGAAACAGAAGCAGGGAGGAGGGAAGGGGAAGATTAGACTTTTTTAAACATTAGTAAGAAGAAATGTGGTGGTGATAATGATTGGGAAGCAAATTGGGGGGGCCACGTTGTAGTGTCTTTCCAGCTTCTCTCCATCCAGCCAGCGTGAAAGACTGTTTTGCCTTTTTGCGCTGGAGCCTTGAAACGAAAAAGCAATGAAAAATTAATAGCGCATGTTAACTCCACCAAGCTCGTTTATTACACGCCCGCATGGCTGTCAACATAATGAGAAAGCCTCTTTGGTATTTCTAAACTCCGTTAGATTTGCGTTATGAAATTTTATAGTATGTTTAAAATAGGAATATGGAATCCGATTTAGAAAATATGTACGTGCCAACAAAGTGATTCACACTTATTGGTTCATTGGTAATGACTTGTTAGCTGATGGTGCTGCTAATGAGGAGACAAGTTGAGGCCTGACCACAAGTTTCTCCTGCACTTTGAGGGGCAAATGAGGTCATGGCTGCTGCTGACTTAGATATTTTTTTATTTCTATTTTTTAAATGACTTGAATTTTTAAAACGCCTGACTTTTATCAGCGATTGGTGATAAAAAAAGGTGAAAACCGTAGTACTATGCCTTAAATATTGAGGACAATTCACGAACCTCATATTACAAATAGCTATCGGGTGAACCTTTTCTTTTAATGATCTTCGCTTAATTGTGCGCTCTGGAGACACTTGGCACGCTTTTACGCACGGCCAACCGGCTCGGGGCTGCTCATTGGATTATTTGCACGCCGAGCACGTATTTCATGGAGAGGCTGCAAGTAAGCTGAGGCCCTGGGCCCTCATGAATGCACCGTAGGGCCTCCTGCAAATGCCAATTTCCTATGTGCTTATTCAATGTTTCAGTTTGAAAAATCAATGAAAAAGAGGAAGGAAAAAAAAAGAGGCAGGTTTGAGCCTTTTTCTTACAGTTTGACATATTTTCTTGCGTTCTTTTCCAACAAGCATTATGAAATAAATGAGCAGGAAACAATCATAAGGCTTACCTGCACTGTGCAAAGGATGTTTTATCAATACAGAGCAGTAGGCATGAATTTGGAATGATTTGCTATCTACTGGGTGCCGTGCTAAAGTCGATTGGGCTGATTTCAAATACTTGTTTTATGAATAGAGTAGCAGTTGAACGCCTTGCATTATGGAAAATGCATGAATGAAGTTGTTTTAGGGTGCTTAAAACTGGAGTAAAAATGCTCTAATCTTATGTTTTTACACCAGATATGGCCCAAATTAAAATACAGTAGTCTTTTAGGCACCAGTGTTCTTCAATGAGAATTTACATGCTTAACTAGCAAAATATTACATTTGAAAAACCTAACTGATTGCTTATAATAAATAATTCCACAAGATTAATTAAGGCACATTGTAAAATAAAAGTTAAATACAACTGTACGCTACAAATATCATCATCTGATTTTTTTAAAAGTTGAAGCCAGATAACATCAAGTTAGCTTTGTGCAGTTTGAAGGTTTAATTAAGATATTTTCATGGTAGAAAAGTAATCACATTTGTGAATTCGTCTGGGTAGAAATTTAACTAAAAGTCTTATAAATTCAAGACAGTAGTTTAAAATCATAATCTAACCTGTCTCTCCAAATATTGGCTGATTGGTTTTTTCATTGATCAATGCACTATAGGTAGCAACCAACAGACAGAGACACTCAGTAATAAGATATTATTTGAATGAGTAAAAATACATCACGAAGAAGGTCCACCAAAACAAATGAAAATTCAGAAAACGGCTAAAAATTTAACCCGTAAATGACCATAATTTGTAGTGTTTCATTACTTCAGTGTTTGGACCCACCTGCTGCATTAAAGAGGCCTGCTACTGTTAAAAAGGAGGTTTCAAAAAAGTGCAGTAAAGGATAAATCCATAGACAACTAGTAATTTGAAATAAGTGAAATTGCATCTTTCTCTAGAGTTTGGATAACTTGTCAAAACTTTGCCATAGTTCGCCCAACTTTGTAATATTCAACATCAGTTCAAATCAGCAGGACCAAAGGACTTTAAAAACTTTTTTTAAAGAAATGTAGAAACACTGCTGTTAACACCCACGTTTTGTTCAACTCTTTCCAAAGCAATGAAGTCTCGTGGAAGTGAGCCGATGCTAGCCTACCTGCTCTCCCCTGCCTCAGTGCGCGACTCCTGGGTGTCTGCGCATCCATGATCGCCCCTTGGATGGAGGGGGGGAAAACACGCAGGGGTAAGGGGAAAAAGTTTTCTCTCTCTTCCACTTCCTCTCTGTCTGTCTGTCTCTGTCTGTCTGTCTCTCTCTCTCCCTCTCTCTCTTTCTCTCTCTGTCTGTCTGTCTGTCTCTCTCTCTCTCCCTCTCTCTCTCTCTATCTCTCTCTATCTCTCTCTCCCTCTCCCTCTCTCGCTTTCTCTCTTTCTCTCTTTCTCTGTCGCTCTCTCTCACTCTCTCAATCTCTCTCACACACCTCGTTCTCATTTCTCACTCTCTCTTTCTCTCTCATACTCTCTCTCACTCACACACACTTAATTTTCTCTCTCTTTCTCTCCTCTCACTCTCTCTCACTCTCTCTCACTCACACACACTTCATTCTCTCTCTTTCTTTCTCACTTACTCTCACTCACACACTTTGTTCTCTCTCTCTTCCACTCTCTCACACACTGTTCTCTCTCTCTTCCACTCTCACACACACTGTTCTCTCTCTCGCTCTCTCTCACACTTTCCCTGTCACTCTCTTTCTATCTCTTTCTCTCTCACTCACTTTTTTTTCTGTCTCCCACTTTGTTCTTTCGTTCTCTGTCTCACTCTTTCTCTCTCCCACTTTGTTCTTTCACTTTCATTTCTCTCTCTCTCTTCCTCACAATTTGTTCTTTTGTTCTCTCTCCCAATTTTCTTTCGTTCTCTCGCTCTCTCTCTCTCACACTTGGTTCTCTCTCTCTTTCACTCTCTATCTCCCACTTTGTTCTCTCCCTCCCTCTCTCTCTCTGTATCTCCCACTTTCTTCTCTTTCTCTCGCCCACGTCTTTCTCCAGCAGATGCGTATATACAGTACAGATGAGTGGGTGTCTTTGGGAGACTTGGGGGCGGGGAGGGGGCAACACATGGAGGTTGAAATAATTCGACCCTTCCGCTCCTTATTGCGCTGGCTGCAAGTGTTCACTCAGCTGCAACTAAACGCTTTAGGTGGAAAAAAGGAGGGTCCTCGTAGAGGAAGAAGGGGGTTGGGTGGGATGGGTGGGGGGCGTGAAATGAGTAAAAGGAGAGCCGCCGTCGCAATGTGCGCTCATGTCCTCTCTTTTCTAGCGCCAAACTGCACACACCAATAGGCCTCGGCGTCCTCGTGCACGAGCGATCACGCGTCCGCGAATGCAGACGCAGTCGACAAACTTTCGTGCCTGCTGAACTCAAACTGCATCAAAGTTGGAAAACTTTTCAACTACTATATTTAACTTCAGTTTAGTTCTTTCACAGGGTATGTGCTATGGTAGTTGGTCAAAGATTTTTGTTAAAAACAGCCATTACTGCTAATTGACTTTTTGCCTTCTTCCATGTTTGTCGAGCTGAACCTTTAAATAAACATTTAGAATGTTCAGTCTCTCTGCCAAGTGGGAAATTTTAAACCCTAGTTTATTCATATTTTATATAGAAATTGCATGTTGATTACAAAGACGTATACAATATAAAATAAGAGAAGATCCAACATTGTATAATTTATGACAAGTCCTTTGGCTTAAACTCAAATGTGGCGTAGTATAAATATGTAAATATACTTGTTAGAAATAAATGACTGGAGATTTGCTCACTTTTCCATTATAAACCTTTTAACTTTTCCTCATTCAGAGTTCATCTGAACTTGTAACATTGAACAATATTTTTACTGCTACGACAAGTTTGCCGTCACATTGTCATATTTTACGCCACTTTTAGTTTTGCACTTCAAACAGAAAACCCATCCAATGCCCTTTTAATGTGTCTTATTGTCAATTGAAATATTTCCACTCTTCTACCACTGCTCTATTTTTACAAAAATACACCATTAGATGAGAATGTAAAGTATACAGTCCTACAATATACATTTCTGAAGGGTAATTTAGAATAAAACCTCATTGCATATAAGCTTGTTGTTAATGCCGACCCCCCTCCCCTCCCGTCTCTTCCAGAGGAAGAACATTTATATTAATTATGCAATGAGTCCATAGCAACATCATAAAAATACCAAGAGATGGCATAGAAAAAGTCCAATTTCTTTTTAAAACAGATCTTTCTTTGTGCAGGAAACATTTGAACCCTAAAACACACGGCATTACACGTGTCCAACTTGTCTGGGGGTCTGCAGTTCGGGTGTCAGGACTTACGCACAAATCAGAAACAACTGAGCATGAAAAAAAAGCATCTTAATTCTTCTTGTAGTTTTAATTCCGGCACCCCAAACATCAAACAAAAATATGCTGTCCATCATTGAATCATTATTTTCTTCCCCTTACATTAATTTCATAGTTGGATTGCATACATTGTTTATAAAATATGTTTGTTTTACCAGCCCAGAGAGTCGAGATAATTATAGACTTTGATTATTTATGACTGAGTATTAATTTCATTACATATTTCTTATTAAATCTAGAGGAGTAGACATCAGATTAAAAATAGCATGTTTTGTCATTATTTTTGAAACCCAAATTTCAAATTGTATGCATGAGCATGGCAACGGTGGATTATTTAGTGCATAAACTTACTGCGTAATTACGTGATTATATGTACTTACTTAGATAGTAAGGAAAATGAATAGAGTCATAAAAATGACTGGATATAAATTACAGTAAAGTAGAATCACTCTCACATCGTTCTTAAGACTGACAAAATTATTTAGTGTAGATATTTTTGTCCATTTTAATTTATTTGTATCATCATGCTTTTTTAATTGTTGGGAAATAATTCTTAAACACATTACTTATTCAAATAAATAAGTACAATTTAAAGTATTGAATTCATTCATGATATTCCATGTTTTTTTCAATGTTATTTTGCCTCAATTCAGGTTCTTTCATAGGAACCTTTCGTGTAAGAACTGTACATCCCTATAAGTCATTTAACAAAAACACTTGTTTGTCTTTCATCCTGTGCTAATTAATGTAATTAATACGGGGGATCTGCTGAGGGGTGGAGGCGGGGGGCTGTTTTTGTGATCGGTGACCCGAGTTGTGACCGAGCGGAACCGGAAAGAATCGCATTAAAGGGGAGACAAAAAGTAAACACGTAAATACAATAGAGCGTGCGTGGTGTCTCTCAATGTGGGACGTTCACCACACTCTTTAGATCCATTGAAAAGTGGAGCAAAATTAGTTGAACTAGCCATGAGTAAAAGAGAGGGTGAAAATTGAAATGGCTGAAGTTTTACACTTGAAGAGAAAGGGAAAAGTGATTTTAGAAAGTTACTTTTGTCTATTTGTTGTTCCTATACTTTTGAAGTGATGCTCGGTGCGGTAATGCACTGTTAAAAAGGTATTGCTTTAAAAGAAGGGCTAATTTTCTGATAGCATTTTGTTGGAATTAAAAACTGAAATGAAGGTCTCTCTTTTATGTAGAAAGTATAACAAATTAAATCAGACTGATGCAATGCAGCGCAGTTAACCCGAAAACAGATCCACAATCCAATAGGTATATGTTACTCAGGCGTTTAAAATTATAGATGATGGTGTAGCTTTTTTCCCCAAATATTTTGGACTGTTTGTGCAAAAAGTGACCAAGCCAAATTATCCATGATTTTGAATGGAAGTGCATGTAATAAACACATTGCAAGTTGAATCCTCAGCCAACAAAATTCTCTTTTAGCTCCCTCTTATGACAAACCTTTCTAGCTTTTCACCCTTTTTTTCTGAAGTACCATGATTCCGTCATTCATTTTTAATATTTCTGCTAGAACATACTTTGTTTTTTAGCATGTAAATCAAGAGTGGTGACCCTTGTTGTGTTTTATAATTCTATTTTTCTGTATAAAGATAAATCTTGATTTTAACAAGTGGCCCTGGTGACCTCAACATCCCCACAATATAATTCGGACTGGCACTTGTGTGTAGTGACATGAAATTCCCTTTCTTGCGGCCATGGGTTCTTTCGCTGTGGCTTTTCTGTTCAAGGGGCTTAAAGGCAGCAGGGCGGGTTGAGCAATTGGACACATTGTTTGTCCATGAAATATTAGGTGACACAACATGACACCGAGCTATTTGGATGTAAAGGTATACATTTCAGCGTGACCGTTCAACAAGAGCAAACAAGGCTGCTGTCAATGCTGTTTTAGATTTGCTCCTGGGAAGAAAGTGTTACGACTTCAAGCAGTACGCGCGTGTATGTGTGTGTCTGTGTGTGTGTGTGTGTGAGTGTGTGTAGGGCTACTGTTCACAAGTTTATCAAATCCCCATCGGTGCCAGGCACAAGTCCTGCATAGACAGAAAAGGTGTTGTCCGGCTCCTTTTTCGGTATGGAGCATTTTTAGATTGACAATTTTTGGGTTTGGCCTTGAAAATAAGCAATTGAATTGATGATACTTACTGTATTATTGCTTCAATTCTGTTTACAATACGTTCAAAGGTAATTTTACTTTTTAGATCATTTTAATCATAAAAACAAATAGTTACTGTAATCAGTCATAAATGTTGGATTCTCTTGTTGACCATTATTGTTTTAGGTGCAATTTAACTGACGACAGATCGTTTTTTGACAACTCCTTGCATATTAAAGCACGACACTGAGTGACCCAAATCTGAAGCTAAAGCAGAGATTGTGCAGTGAAGCAAAAACAACCCATTACTTGTTTTAATTCTTCAATTTTAATTTATTACAACACTCATCAATTTATCATCTGTAGCTCATTTTGGGGTTATTTTAAGAGTAAAATGCCACTCGCTGTAAAATCCCATCAGCAACATTTCAACACAACAAATGATTCCAAGCAATATCATAGCGAAAGCCCAATTTTAGTCCTTTACAGACATCGGACTTAAACATGTGACCAGCAGCTTCAGAACATTGGCAATAAATCTTGGGGATGCATTGTGTGTGTTGCTCACACCGCCTAGTAGTGGCAGCCATACAGTGTGAGGCAGGAAACAACCCACACCATCAAATGAGAGCAATGACATGCTTCTTTTAACTCCTTTTCTCCAATAAAGATCATTCATCAGGCAGAACCATCCTCCTGGAATGCCTGATTGGAAATCAGTCGATTTTAAATCCCTGTCCCGGACACTCCATCCATCTTTAACACTTCACTGGTCCAACACACTTAGAAATGAACCCGTGAACCAGATGCCTCCATTCAGTCTGTTCCCGACCTTTTCTAAAATAATAATAGTAAATACCAGCAAAGGCTTGGAAGTCCAAATCAGGCAGTCACATCACAATTTCACTGAGGCAGTCAGGCATCCCGGACCTGCATCCAATTTGAGGAGATACGAGAAGGCACAGACTCCCCTCTCGCATATGCACTTTCCAAAAACAAAACGGATGCAGGATTCAAAGTGTGTGTATGCGTACGTGCACACATTGGGAGCCCGAAAGAGTTGATAGTGAACATATAGGTGTAGTCTAACCTTTGGAGGGAAACAATCCAAGTCGGTGATGGCCTTTTCTCTGTTGACACGCATGAAGACGCCCCAAGAATCAGATGGCATTCATTCCCTGAATCCTCATTATAATACCATTCTCCACTACTATGATGAAAGTGATTCCCAGAGTTGGATACACAGAGTTTGCAATTATTCCCTTGATACAAAGTGGAGGAAGAGGCAGATGCTAATGCAACACTGTCATGAAAGTCAGGCTAGAGTCATTTTTCTGTATTCAACTTGTTATAAATATGACTGATGGTTATAGTCTGTTGAAGTACATTTACATATAGATTTCCATTTCAATCAACATGAAATAGTTGTGCAGGCTTGTGTATTCAAGACGGTTGCTCAGACTTGAGCGCATACAGGGAGTGCGGCCTTGTGCCGGTTCGTTGTGACATTTCATATTTGGGCTGAAGAAAGATGAAATTGGCTGCACACGACAGTAGGAAAAAGCAGAACATGAAAACATCAGTTCTAACAGTGACATTTCTATAATCAAATGCTCTTTAACAAATATATTCCGCCAACAGTGGATGTGACTTTTCATGACATAAGCAATGCTATTTAGTTGGAATGTACTTTGTCCATGTATCAATGCCAGTGATGTTTAGGATCAATCACAGCAATAATTAAGTTTTCTTTGGCCAGAAAAAGATACAATAAATATCTTGCCATTTATACAACATAATAAATCATGGCTTCATGTAGTGGTATTTCAGCTTTGTGTTCGATTTAAGGGAACCTCAGTGGAAGTCAACATTAACAAATACATTTTATTTATTTTATTTAAAATACAAAATTGGACTTACGAACATTTTTCGACTTAAACGCAATTTGCAGACATGTTCGTATGTACCGTTGTTCGTAAGTTGAATGTTCGTAAGTAGGGGAGCGTCTGTACTTTCGTCGGGTCAAAGAATAGAGTGCTATTATCAATTAAGTTAATTTTTAAAAATGCAAACTTTGGTTTGTAAGGTTTCAAAGTGGCTAAAAATAACACCGGTCCATCAGGTCTCAGATGCCTTACGTTTTTTTCCGTTTTGGCTATCCTCTAATCACGCCCCACTCAAGTGCCAAAGGTCTACCTACCTATTACCATAGCTTGTTAAAATGTGGATAATACTTTATTTAAATGTTTTTTAGTGTTGAAAAGTTCATGTTGATGTATTGAACAGTTTCGGTTTTGCGTGTTCGGTTGAGTTGACTTGTGAAGTGTTTCGGATTTTCATTCATTAATTTTCTGAACTACTTGTCCTCACAAGGGTCGCGGGGGTGCTAGAGCCTTTCCCAGCTAACTAAGGCGCACCAGGCGGTGGACACCCTGAATCGGTGACCAGCCAATCGCAAGGCACAAGGAGACGGACAACCATTCATGCTCACACTCATATTTAGGGGCAATTTAGAGTGATTAACCAGGCTACCATGCATGTTTTTGGGATGTGGGAGGAAAACAGAGTACCCGGAGAAAGCCCACACAACCCCGGGGAAAACATGCAAACACCATACTCAGTGTGTGGTGTTTGCATGACCGACCAGGGATCGAACCCACGACCCCCGAACTGTTAGACCAATGTGCAAACCACCCTTCCAACGGTCCGCCGTTTCAGTTTTGTTTTATATTTTTTTCACAAAGGCCACATTACATAAAGAACATATAAACTAGCAGCTCTGAAAAAGTGTTTGTTTAACTTCAAACATATTTAATGTAATTTAGAATCTTAAAAATAACTACAGTGGCCCTTTAAGTAGGCCCTGCTTTCTCTCCTACTGAGTATATAAATGAATTCATTGGAATATGATAATTGCCATTGTGGTATATAAAGCGGGCCTAAATGCGAACAGTGAAAATTTGTGAATAATGGACACAAATTATAATAACATTAAAAATAAATACAGAGATTGCTTCAGTTCGATCAGCCACTAGTCATAAACAAACTATTCCCATGTTATTTATTCAAATGAAAAGAAACTACTTTAAACATTAAAGCATGGAGTTAAAATATACATATGATTTCACAGAAAATATAATTATAGAAAAAATGTTTGTTGACCAACACATCAATTTTTCACGGCATACCAATAATCGATTATTTTAATATATATACATAATAATATTGATATTATTCTAAGACATTAATCACAACAACTCAACTCCCTTAACCCGTCCTGGAAACAAATGTTAATGTATGTAATTCATTAATGACAAAAAAATCATCTCGAGTGTTGGCTGAGCTGCGTGAAACGTTCTGGTTGGCCAACTTTTTTCCCCCAACGAACGAACCCGGAACTGAATTTCGTGTCTCCTTGTAGTTATATGTGACCACTGGCGCATCTCTTTGAGGCTTTAAGGTAAGATCGCTAACATACATTATATACATTAGACAGCGTCTTCATAATGCCCAACGTCTGCAGCGTGCAGCGATGGTTATTTCCCCCTCATCAAGTTTTTTTCTTGACTGTTGTCAGATTGTTTACATCTAGTTTTGTTGCTCCGAGCACGTGGAAACAGCGGAGACACATGCTTGCCAGAGCGGTTAATATTTTTAAATTAAACTCTACAGTGTATACTTAGTTTATTAATCAACACTATAGTTACGATACTTTTTGCGATTTTTTTCTTCGTGTATTACCGAAGGAGAGAGCCAACATCCGCCACAAAGCGTCTGCCGGCTAGTTAGCATTTTGCTCGCCATTTTGCTATTGCCATACATAACATACGCTTGCATTTATACTGCTAACATCTCACTAGCATCCTATTTTGTAATCCATCGCTTCCAGAATCACATTTTATAGTGATTGTGCTGTATCAAATTCGCCCAATTTCATTGTTTTAATAGTATTCTGCAGATAACAGTCACTTTCCAAGATCCGCTCAACTTTTTCCCTTATAGCATACCCAGCCAGTTCTGTGGAGATTGGCTGAGATTTTTTTTTCTTTTCCTGTCCTTTTAATCCCCCTGGCCGGCTTGTGACAGTCTAGCGTAGCGGGTCTACAGCCAGTGGTCATTGTGGGAGGCCAATCATCTCCAGCCATCATAGTGCAGACACGCTGGACTAAACAGGGCAATGGGCCAGTACCATTTCTCAGGCCACTGTGCCTACGTGTGCACGCAAGAGAGATTGTGCAAATGAACTCCTATCGTAATTATTATCCCTGTACACCAGATTTGTTCTTGGCCGTCAATAGACGGGATGTATTTCTTTGGGCTGTAGTTCACTGTTTGAAATGGAAGGGCTGCGGGGGCCTATCAAGTTAAAACAAGAGGAGTGGAACTGGAACAAGTTCTTCTACAGCTTGGTTAACAAGTCCACATGGATTTCTGAAACAATAGCAAAGTTTGTCCTGTAATTGATGGCAGTTTCTGAGCTCCTGTTCCTAAGCACGAGAGATAATGGTTGGAATAGTTTTATACTGCTTTCTCTTTGAGTGGGAATATGAGGATGAAGTTTGAAGAACTGCTCAGTGTGAGGAAATGAATTCAACTGGTAAGGGGATTTAAAACATGTGAACATCTGAACAATCTTTTTTGTTTATCGTGAAATAATTCTCTTTGCAAGATGTTGTGCAAAACTGAATGCCCTATAGTGTGTCTTGGATGAATTACAGCAAAAAAAAACCTACGTCACAGGGGTTAGTTAAATTTACCTGCCTTACTAAGTTCACAGCTTTTAGTAAAATATAAGAACTTTAATGGTGTTTGTAAAACAAAGATCATTTCAAATAATGATATTGAAACCACTTTGTTTTTTTCTTCTCATTCCTGTTTTTATAGTGTGAGTGGCCTGAGTACCGTGCATGTCTGGACATGTGCATCTAACGTCCTGTGTACAAAGGGTCCTCTGTGGTGATGTACTGTAGCTATCAGGACCGGCAGGAGTTGGAGAATGATCTCTACTGTGGAGATGATAATGACTCTGAGTGCTCAGAGGCCATCAGTGAGCTTGAGTTCCACCTCTACAGTCAGCTACACTACTCATCTAATGCTGTGAATTTGAAGCAGCAAGATGAAGAGGACCAGTCTTGCCAGGAGATTGATGCTTTAGAAAATACTGCAGAGAAGTCCAACCATGTTGAACTTGAAGTGTCTCCCAAAAACAGACCAGATGTGTTGAATACTGTCAAGCCACTCCAACAATGCAAGAGTGAGAAGCGTGTCAAACAAAAGAAGGAAAAAGACTTGCCTAAAGTCCATAAAAAATCGTCACGGTTGGAAGAGGTCATTGTCATCGACTCCTCTTCTGATGTTATAATTCTCTCCTCCACCGCTTCGGATGATGATGATGATGATGATGATCATGAGGAGGAGGAGGTGGTTGCTGTTGATGATGATGATGATGAGGACAAAGGAGTTTGTGATTTGAAGGGAGGCATTGGATGCCGAGTAAAGACTAGGAAACCGCCCCACGTGGTAGGGAAAACCGTGCACTTTAAAGTTTATAATGTGCTATTGATGTATGATAAAAGTCCCTATTAAAAATATCTGATAGGTATATATAATTTCAAAACAAACAAACTTAAACATCAGTGAGAAGTAGTCATTTAACCTGACCACTCTATAATGATTGACATTGCGCATCTGTACCCAACCTGTTATTGCATGTCTAATAGATGCAATGGATAGATTAGGCAGTCGTAATAATAATAATAGATTTAATACTGCTACAAGATTAAGGAGGGGGGTTTCTTTTGTAAATGTATGCCAAGATTCAGTTTTAATATTTTTGTTTGCTTTTTAGGCACTTCCCAAAAAAGGCACCAATATTGCAGTGGTTTCTTTGAATTCAAGCAGCTCAGGATCTGATTCCGAGCCAAAATTCAAATGTCAATCTGAATCGTCCTCTTCCCCATCCTGCTGTGATTCGGACGTTGTGGAAAACTGGATGATCCTGGGACAAGGCCATCAGGATGGTGATAATACCATTTCACTAAATATGCAAGACATGGCTGGCATCAGTGCAGGTATGTCTGGTACGGTAATATTAGTTATTCCCTGTACGTAAGCTCCTCGTGAGCCTATTGCCTGTCTTGTTCAGCTCTTTGAAAAAATATTACAATTTTTTTCTGCATTACTGACAAGCGGTGGACAAAATCATGCATTTCTGGACTGTAAGTAGTGCAAGTCACTAGCCCAAAAAGTATATAAAAACAAAGAACTCACATAGATATTTCTTTTTGAGAGCAATTTAAAATAATGTAGTGAGCGATGTTGGGGACAAAGTGTGGAGACACTAGCCTTTATTTTCACTGGCTGCAACTCCAAGAACCCTCTCGCTATATAGAATATACCACACAGGCAGGTAATTAATGAACACGACTACTCTCAGTAACGTGCCCTAAGAAATTACACATTAACCTTTGTGCAAAACAGACCAAAAAAAAGTCTCATGCCCCATGGCTCCCAGCGTGCATTGTGGCACTCAGGATGTAAATAACTACCACAGTTAATGTTTCGGTGCTAATTATTTCTTCAATTTCTGTTGCAGTCTTTTTTATTGCTTACTAGATATGCTACTTAGTTTATGTGATAATTTTAATTTTGTTATGACACCATGACTTCACCTGGCATTTGAGTTACGGAACAGGCATTATTTGTTGCTGTTTGTGGACGTGAAGGTGTAACTGGTCAATTACTGCTTCATTAGAAACTAGAGGAAATTAATAGCAATAAAATAAGGAGTTGAATAACATGAACAAGAAGACAAAGGTGAGTGTGATGTGAAAATGTTTTTAACACTAGTGCAAGCAGTAACGTCACAAGGTAGAGGGATTTCTTCTTTGCTTTACAAAAAATACCTAACGGTGCAGATTCTAGTTCTTTACTACGAAAAGCTACTTCCTGAAATAATGCAATGTCTGTACTTCCAAATTTGGTCACTGTTGGAAATTGGGGTGATGGCCTTTCTGCGCATTGCCGCTGTACTGTTTGACACCAACTTTTCAGTTGTGCAAAAAGGCATTTACACATGACACACTGTCCTGGCATTGGAGAATTTCCTTACCCAGAGTTGCCATCCTGTCTGTGGTATGGCTTTAACAATGCCCAAAAAGGTGGAAAAGTGCTAGGTCAGCTTTGTCGCTTCAATTCTAGTATATCTGCGACCATCATATACAAAAGTGTCATGGAAAAATGCTGCCTTTTACTGGAAATAGAAAAAGTCTTTGCATCTGTTGGGTCAGCTCTTTTCCCATCTGATCTTTAAATGTTTGTATGCTTGCATCTTGTATTGATATGTATGTGTAGGGCCCGTGCCAATTTGTTTCTAAAATATTCCACCTCTCATCATTATGCATATGACAGAGACGCGCGCACACGAAGCACAAATGCCAAAAACAAACAGAGACGAGCATCAAACAGGGAGGAACACGGGGTCAGGAGAGATGGGAGTAATCAAAAAATGAATAAAAATGTTTGGCGCAAATCTCTCCAGATCTTTATATTATCTTAACCTGCAGCCTCAGCAACCCGTCCGAGGCAACTCCTTCCCCCCCTCCTTCCTACCTACGGCACCTCCGTCTCAATTCTTTTATCCAATTTCCTCACTATTGTCCTCCGTCTGTCTCCCCCATTCTCCCTCCCTCTGTTTCTTGCACCACTTCTTCCTCATTTAAATTTCCCTGGGATGTTTCTGCAAGAGTGCTCCCTGACTTCCGCACACCGCCGTTCTAAAGGAGGGTGCCTATAGCTGAGACTTTGGGCTTGCTTTTTGGGAGGAATGGAGGATTTTGGCACACCAGTCTCCCCGCCTTTTTCTCTGGCTTTCTCCAGTGTCGTCTGGCTCTTTTCTGTGATCTTTGGAGCTTGACCTCATGTCTGCACATAAAGCTTCATGGGTGTGGTGTGGTGTGAAAGGGGTCTTAAAGTGAGGTTGCCCCCCAAAATTAAATGAAAGTGCAGAAATTTCATGAGCGAGAGTCATTTGTCTTGAGCTGGTGCATTTGTCACAGAAGAATTGCTCTTTTTGCCATTTTATGCTATATTAATCATGAAATTAAATTGAGGATCTGGGAGGCTAATGTTCATTTAACATAATTTCTGGGGGTAACTAAATATTTGCAAAACATTGAGTCCTTTTTATAATCAGCTTATTACTGTGTTAATCCTTGAGATGCTCACTGAGCTGAATTCCCCCAAGGTGAGCCGGAAGTGTCATGGGAGTTTTCTCTTTTAAAAAAGTCTTCATGTGCTTTGCTTTTGTTGTCAATTGAGAAATGTTAAGTTATGAGAAAAGGCCTTCTTCTGGAGCGTCTATGAAATGGCCACCATTGTTTCTTGTGCACCTCTGTGTGTCCACATGCGAATGCTGCCTTTATCGCCTCAAACTGGATGCAAATTGGTGTAGCCATCCACAATCTAATTAAGGTGAGGCTTAGCAAGAAGGCTTTATCTGTGTTATCAAATAACATTCTAGTATTCTTCTATTCAAGATAAAAAAAATAAAAAAACAAGACTCATGCACTTCATTTTTAAAGTCCAAACATCTGTCCAATTATAAATAAAAAGTATGGACAGCGTTCTCCACAGAGAACATAAAGGATCCTTTTTTATATGTATATATTCTTGCTAGTTTACCTGTCTTCATTACCCCTGAGTGGGAGCAATATACTTAGAAAACACACCAATCAACCATAACAATATGAGGTCGTACAAAATGTACAATGTGGTTACAGAAGTGTTTTTTGTACTGCAACATTGCATCTAGAGTTGTTCCTAGTATATTGACTCATGTTCAGGACATTTAGGCACTGAGTAGAATTCAGTATAATTGTGAACCACTGTGAAATCATTGCTTAAGATGTCCCTGATTTTGATGACAGTAAAACCAAAGCCTTTAATTTATTTGGATTGTGCTGAGGCTCAAAATGGAAGAGATATTTTTGGTGGCCAAATACTCACTGAGCAACAAGACACTTAAGGCCCAGAATCTAACGTCACACGAGGTGAGCAAGAATCTTGTTTGCAGGTCTTTTGCACAAGATTTTATTTTGTGCTTATAATTAAACAGAATAATTGAGGAATGTCACTCCCTAATTCTCTTTGTTGTTGATGTGGCTCCACTTTCACGTGGTTGAGGACGTTGGTTTAAAACCGACCGGTTAATGTTTTTATATTGGTTATGCTTTGTTTATTTGCCTGTTTCTGTGTATGTATGCATAATATGTACAGCAAGCTAGAAAAGAGGTTTAGCTACACAAATACTGATAGGACTGCCCCATGAAATTTTATTCCTATGATTGAATATACCTTTACGCTACATGCCTGTCAAATCAGATACTTTTAAATTACTCTCCCTATGTCCTCACCTCCTCCAAAAAGTGAGTAAAATTGGGAAGAGTTTGATCCATCTTGGATCCAAAGGCAACTAGAGGAAACAAAACAGGACCTCCCTCAAAATCCAACTTGTACCCAAAGAGGTGTGCATGTCCATGAATGAAATTGGGGCAAAGGAGGGGAGTGTACTCAAGCTAAACTTTGAATAAGTGCTTAAACATGCACTCGCTCGGTGGTCACATTCTCTTATCTCCCTTTGCCCCTCAAGTCTTGGTAAGTGCTCACCAAACTTTGTACAAGGCTTAGAGTTCCACTCCGGCTGTAAATGGAAAGGAGCATATATTTTTGTTTTTATTCTTTAGGTTGCTTTTGTACTTATCTCCTTGTTTTGTCATTTTTGATCTTTGCATTTTGCTACAATTTACTGTCTTGCTCCTCGGTGGGCCTGTTGTTCGTTTGGAAATTTCTGGGTTGGAATTTGCGTGCCAGGGTGCAGAGCAAATACAGACACAATGGGTACAACTGGCTTTGCTGTTTGTTGTTGCAATTCCGACTGTTTGTGATTATATTTTGGACATTCATATTCTAAAACGAGATTACAGTAACATGTCACTGGCAGTGAAAAAGTGTGTGTCTATGTGTGGTGGATGTATGGGTGGGCGGGCATGCACTGCAGAAGGGAGGCATGGATAGGATCAGTGCTTATCTTGGCTGCCCAGTGCCATACGAGGTGTAACGCCACACCCACACTACCACACAGTATGTTTGAACAGACAAATGCACACACACCACTAAAATGCTTTTCTGCAGTTTGATTTTTATTATCCAGTTTTTTTTACTGTGCATATGCAAATGTGAATATTGTATCAACCGTATACGAGAGAATGCATTTTTATTTCTTCAGAATCATAATATTCACATGAAAGTTATTTCAACTACAAATTGTAGGTGTCAGAAGAGAGGAACTTAGTTTGTTATTGAAAGCATGGCATCTTAATAACATTTTTTATTTGTTGTTCTGATATTGAACCATTTCAATGAATGCACAATATTTTTTGAATTATATTCACAATTGTTTCATGGATTGAGTTTTCTATGTTTTAAGCGCTTGCTACTTTTCAGTTGAGGTATTTTTTTTGGGGCGTCTTTTGAGTAACATAAAAATACATCTAGCGGCACGGACATTGCTATTGTATTGTCGTTTAATTTTTTAGACACCAAGAAGAAATGAGGTTGATTTCCGCTTATATTAATGATAGTCAGACAAAATTCATGAAGCTACTTTTCAGGCAATATTGTGATTGGAAGTGTTGAAATAAAGTTGGGGTACGGCTAGGCTGTTGTGGTAACATGGCTTCTTTTTGTACGCTTCCGTGTGTGAGGCTCATACAGTCAGGTCACGCTTATTGCCACATATGGATGAGTATAAATTGTTGTCAATATAAATGTTGCAACTATTTGTTGTTGACATAAACACACACATTTTACTGATTAGTCATGTATTGTAATTAAATGTATAAGTTAATTAAATTATTATTTTACATACTTGCATAGGAATAAGCTACAAATTTACAGATCTATTATTAGAGAGATTTATTATACTCAATGCTAAGCAGTTTTAAATGCTTGTTTGATTTATGATATTGATATTTTATATTTCATGTGGCACCCTGTTTGAAAGCAATGTTTAATCAAGTCTAAAACGTGAATGCATCTTTCTTTTTTTCGTCGGATGTTAAAAATAACCAGGAACATCTGCAGTTGTGGTTGCAGGTGCTCATTTGGTTTAATGTGGCTTTTTGTTCTTTACAATAAACAGCAGCATTTTAGTGTAAATGAAAATATTTAAAAGTGGAGCCCAGCTGTCTGGAAACATTTCTAATGCACGTTGACAGTTATACTGTGGTTTATATTTGTTGAATGTTTTTGTGTAAGCTTTATACATTTGTTCATGGAAAATAATATTGTGGTAAAACCAATTTGAAAGCGTATCCCACTCACCACGCTAGAGGTGAAGCCGATAAGTGTGCCATGGTCATATGTAATAAACTTTGACTATCTTTATTTCTTTATACGGTGTACAATGCAAAATTATTTTTAAGAGGACCACGTTATAACACGCTTTGAGGGAATTTAAGAGAAAAAGATCTTGTGTTGCCATTCATGTAGCCTGGAGGAAGCAGTAATAAGTTGGGGACCTGCTGATCCCAGTCGTAGTTTAGTTTTTATGTGCATTTTGTAACCTTTTACTTTTTCTACAATATCCTACTGAGATTGCTGTTAAGGAAGAAAAAAAACCTCACTGGATATTAATTATGACCTTTCCATTGACTGTAATAATTTCTCTTTCATTTTGGCTAGAGAACCTTATTGTAGGTCTTTGATTGTGGGGCCGTCAGGGGTCGTCAAGAGGGCTTTATTAACTAGTAGCCCTAGGTGGTGTTATATTTTAGGGGCGGGGTTGTGGCGTTAAAGCCAGGGGGGCTTTAGAGGTTTATGTATTAATATTAATGCGGGTTTCAAATGAGGATAACATGAAGTTGAGAGGTGGGAAGGGCGGTGAGCGAAACAGTCATGGATCCCTTAACGCGATTTTTCTCCATCTACCCAAATTTCTGTTTGAGCACCACTAAAAGGGGTGCGGGGGGTTGTTGTAATGAGATGTTCACGTTCTTTTTTTGTTGTGTTGTTGACAAGATCCTACTTGTGTGCATGTGTCTGCACGTCTGTGTTGGATTCTTGCAGTATTGTAGCCGACCTCTACATATGCGTGCCTGTGGTGCTGTGTTCTCTCTAGAGGGCCCTAGTTGTTTGCATCTTGGCCATTCGAAGACTTTTCCTGGTGTCTCTTAATTAAAGTGCTCATCAAGCTTAGACCAGCTGGGCCCAGTCTGGTTTAACTGGCACCCGATTTAGCTGCAATGCAGCATTTCCATGTCCATCTTGGCCCCTCTGTTGACCGTACTTATTCGTCAGTTGTAGTTTACCAGGGTATTTGCCACTTTTAATGCTCGTAGATGCTGAATATAAATTTCCATGCTCAAACTTATTGAGCACAGATGAATGGTTACTACCCTTGAAATAATAATCATTACACTTTATACTTATTTATGCACATGTTTCTGATTCATCTCTTTTGACTATACTGGCAGCACAATACTTGTCACATCTTTTGAGTCTTGTGTGCGTTGCTCTCTCATTCCAATTCCTAACTTTCTCTGAGACCCAAATTTCTTAAATCCACGCCTGAGAGCTTTCACTGGCACAACTCTTTTGAAGAAGTGTGTGTTTCTGTCAAATCCAGGCCTTTTCCTGTGCACATTTTGCTGCATGCACACACGCCAGTGCATTAAAACACCTAGGCTGCCCCTTTATCCTAGGGATTATGGTTAAATGAAATGCTGAGATTGTGGTGGGCCGCGGCCGATAAAGCCGAATACGGAGCGAGAGGGAAAATTAATTATACTGGATAAAATCAGAGCCAAAGAGATTGTTACCTGCACATTGGGGAGTTAAGTCATTGATATTTCTGAACAGGCTGTCAGACAAACGCACACTGGATTGCTGCACATTTTTAGTTCTAGTGAAACATTTTCAATATAAAAAAAACCTTTAATAGGCTTTAGACAGTTATTCAAGTTCTTCTGTTAAAGAAGCTATACTATTCTTATTGTTCTGTGACTCAGTCGAACAAGGATTTTATTCTACTTTCATTGACTGCTATAGACGTCCAGTCCGTTTGACCATGAATGGCTGGCAGTGATCACCCACAAACACTGTGACATCAGTTAAACGGGAGAAGTTTATTTGTATTGCGCTATCCATTGACAGATTAAATCAGTGGTGCAAAGCTGCATTGGGACAGAAATAATAAGTCCAAATTAAGTAAATTCCAAGAGAAGCTTGCTAAGTATAAATATGAAACAGTAAAATGACAAACATGTGTAATGTATTGATTCCTGAACAATAACGGAAAGGAAAAACTGAGTAAGTAACGGAAAGCCACGGGGCTGAGCTGCAGGGGGCAATGCATGTGTATCACATTGTCTGGTGACTGAGCCTTTTGCAAGAAACCTTCCAATTCTATTTTTGATCCAATTTAAAATAGGCTCATTAGGGAGGTTCCTAATTTTTTATCTGTCAGAAAAGAAATGGAATGGATTGAGCGAGCAAATTAAACGACAAGATCTGAGCCTCTCTTCCTGACAGCCTCCCTGTGAGGAAATTATCATCATTTTAAAACTGCAGATGATGACAAAAATGACTCCTTAATACTCTGTCGATCTTGACCACAAACAGTTGCCTGAAAGTTGGACGCATAGAAGTGTCCAAAATACAAAACCTGAACACAATTGGTGAATGATCATGAAAAACAATTGGTGACGCTTCGCTCCATATCTGGCAATTAACCAGCACTTGTCCATCAGCAGCGTGCCATGTACAAGATGTGTATGTTTGTTGGCTTTTGGAGCAATAGTGGCGCAGTCTGAAGACATATCTGACATAATTGACTAAAGCTCGACATTGCTTGTAGAAAAGAACAGTTGGATGCATTAATGTACTGTATTTGAATGAAGCAATAAAGGACTGTATTAGCAGCCCCTCTTTTAATCCTCTATTGTTCCGCTGTCCACAGTCTCTGCAGAGGCCATGCTCTAATTAAAGACTAATAATTGTATTGTTTTAGAAAGTCTTAAGAGACACAGCTTTCTGTTCCCTCAATCATTCTTTCTCCATCAAATGTTATCTCACTGGACTTCCTCGTGCGTGCGTATGTGCGCGCACTTTCCATGTAAATTAAAACTTTAAAGTACCATTATTTAATTATCCCAGAGGCTGTGAATTTGGAGGAGTTTGCACATGCAAATGTATAGTGCTGTCCAGGATTATTTCAGTGATTAAACTTGTCCCATCTCTTTTGATTGTGCGTTTGCGTGTGTTCATAGTATGCATTTTTGAGTGTTAATCGTTCTTCCAACACCCCCTGCCCCACCCTCCTTTCCTTTCGACCCTCCACACAACAAACACACACACTCACATTGTACCGCCAGCAGATAAAAAGGCATTATGGTAAATTCCACTTAATGACAAATTTTTTAATTTAGGGAACAGAGCCCCGTGAATGGAGCTTAATTACTGGGGCCAAAGATCCTTGGAAAATAAACCCCCTTGACGTCCCCAACCGGCTCCCATTATGGAGCGCTTCACAAAATGCCTCTGATTAACCACCACCGTTTATCTGCCCCCTCAACCCCCCTTGCTCTGTATAATAACAAAAATAACAATCATGAAAATTCTCTCTGCCTTCCAGCCCCCATTATTCCCACTTCCCACACCCGCTCATGCTTCTTTCCACCCTCTCGCCCTCCGCTTGGCTCACTCCTGCAGGAGGAAATTCATCAAAATGAAATTGAGGTTGCAACTCACTGGTTTTATTAAAATCTATTTACCCCTTACAGACATCTTGTGCCACAGTATTGGTATTCTTTTGGTTTAATAGACAAGAAATGCCTGCAATATTACATTTATGTGTATACGTTTGAAGTTGTGAAACTCACTCATCAGCTTAACTTTCTTTTGAAAGGGTTGCATTTGAACAAAACATGTTTAAAGCTGTTATAAAATAGCTTATTTTGAACTAAAATAGTTGGAGTCATTATTTTCCTAACCAAAATCATCCCCACTTTGGTTGCCATCAAAGCTGTGCTATGTTGGGAAAGGGTTTTGTCAATCTGGGTAATGTATATTGTATTTTGATGCATGATTGCCCGCATTATTTTATTTCCTTACTGAAACTAATTGTGTAAGTATAATACATGTAAAAAAACTAAAGGAAAGGAAAAATTGTGCCAGATTGTGACCTAGCAGGATTTCTTATTCAAGCTATAAAAATGTTTTAGACACAGGTCATTCAGGGTTTTTTTTTTTTAGACATTCATCCTGGATTTTTGAAAAGCTGTCTCGAGTGAAATCTGTATCATCTATCAGCCAATAGATGTAGATAAATTTAGCATTTTGAATGGGAAATTCACACTTCAGTCAGCTAACGGATATTAAAACGACACAATGACTACCTGCCGTTGGATATGCAAGCTGCGTTTGGATAACCTGGTCCTACCATACACACACACACACACAGGCATACTAACATGCCAGCTCGCATTTCTTGGCCTTCTCTGGTGCCTGTTGATAAGCTCCCTGATTGGGCCATGTGGTTGCCATGCGGTTGCCAGACCGCGCCCCTGCTGCGTGGTAATTGGTGTCTATGGTGTTGCCACGTGGCCAGAGGGCTTCTGACTGACAGCTTTGGCCACCTGCCCTGCCCTTGCTGCCAATGTGGTATGTAACTAGTGGGGGGGTGGCATGGACTGACAGAGGGTGGACAGTCAGCATGTCATGAACAGGGGCTGTGGTGGACTGGGGTGGATAATAAGATGGGCTGGTAAGAAACATGCAAAGAGACTCGACTAGGGTTAAGGCACCTGCTTGTCTGGGAGAACCTCTAAGGTTGAACACTGTTGCAAGATGAATGCCAACCTGGAGAAAATTTCCCCCATTGGAATTAATTAAACTGTCTCCAGAAACGTACAACTTGAACAACATAAACCAGGATTGAAAATAATAAATATAAATTGATATACAGTGCGAAGCATGCTACGAGTCTCATAATATCCAGCAGAGTGGAACGATAACAGTCTTTCAAAGCTGGTGTACCAGTGAAAGTAAATGTTTTGTTCCTCTGTAATTTCTCATCTGCCTTGAATCTCTGGCCTACCAGCCATCAATTGTCTGAACCCCGTGGTTCTTTTATGCCAGGCTGAACTGACAACTTCTCTAAATTGGCATCTATTTTCCCATTCAGCATGCGATTGAACCCGCTATCTCCTGAGTCCCATTCCTGCTCATTCGCTCAGTCAGGACTGACAGTGTCTTTTGAACTTTGGGATCAATCCGAAGGATTTCTGTTATCAGAATTCCAATTATGCTTCTTCAAGAGAGGATCGTCAGGAACATGATCCTTTACCTCTCCCAAGAAATGAATGTAGTTGTTTATCCAGTTTACGTTTTATGCTCCTACCTTCTTTCAACTCGAAATCTGGTTGATTGCCTTGAGAAACCAAATCAATTCCATGAGTTTCAGATTTTTTTCGGAAAAGCAGCAATTGGCTCGGAAAGCTAGCTCAGGTTTAAGAAAGATCAAGAATCGTCAGCAAGCAATAAAGGTCATTTTAACTGATGCCTTTTCAGACATGTGACTCAAACTAATGGTCGAAGTAGGAATTTGTTTTTTCCTTCCAAAGTAGGGTGGTGACCCCGGGGTAAGCGTGAAATTAAGATAATTAACGTCAGATAGCAAACCTCTATAATCGGCTTTACTGCTATTGATCTGTCCATCCATATGAGTCTATATATTTGATCATTTTATATTTTATATTTCGTGTAAATGTTGCCATACTGGTGCATTTCCTCATCACATACCGTAATTACTCGAATATAACGCGCACTCGAAAATAACACGCAGGTATAACTTTGGGCCAAAAAAATCTGGAAAAACGCAGTACTCGAATATAGTGCGCACCTAAAATTTCCCGCTGACGAAAATCAGAAATCTTACCTTTTTTTCTTCGTTTCACGATTGTTTTGTTCAAACAAATTTATTCATTAGAATCCTTCAAATGAAGAGTTCCTCTCTCTCTTTGTCTGTCCTCTCATACATCTCTTCGTTGAGAATCCTATCAACGTCCACGCTTCCTTCATCCACTTCCTCTTCCTCCCACAACACATCATCCGATTGGCTTTACGAGATGACGTAAAATCCGTGCGTCAAAGTGAGTTTGACAATGCTTTTTTCGATCGAAAATTTGTAATTTATTTTAGTTATTGATTATAACACTGAACTGAGAGAGGGTGAACTGAGACGGGTATGAGGCTAGAGGGGGGCAGTGGTGGTCTCGGCTTTACGAGATGACGTAAAATCCGTGCGTCGGCTTCACGAGATGACGTAAAATCCGTGCGTCGGCTCTACGAGATGACGTAAAATCCGTGCGTCAAAGTGAGTTTGACAATGCTTTTTTCGATCGAAAATTTGTAATTTATTTTATTCAATTCAATTTCAATTCAATTTATTTGGCAAGAAAAAGCACCAGGCTAAGGGCCATGTAACAAGACACACAAAAAAAAATAAAATAAAAAAAAAATAAATTAAAAAAAAAATAAAATAAAAAAAAAAATTAGTTTTTGATTATAACACGCACCCCCAACTATTGGAATTAATTATTTTGCAAAAACCTGCGTGTTATATTCGAGTAATTACGGTACTCTCCTGGCTCAGGTTCAGACCACTTGTTCCCCCCTCCCTTTATTGAATATTTAAATTCTTGGACATATTTCTCAGACCCACAAAAAGAAACAAACAAAAGCTGTGTGCACATGCGTTCACCAACCTTTCCTCTTGTTTAACCTTGCACCGGGGAGTGCGGCATTTCAAGGGTGATGTCACAAAGGAAACACTTTTCACGTACACACAAGCTCCACACTCCTCCCAGCCCTCGCCATTGTCATGTATAGTGTTTCTAATCCAGCCCTGTCGCTTCAGTATCCAACATAACCTCCATTTGAGGGGCCCCTCTTTCATTCCAGTGTTGTATGTGTGTGCCTGTTTTGCTTGGTGTGTTAATGGGTCCAGTCAACAGTGTGGCACAATGACCCGGCTGGTTTGAGGTTCCTGTTTAAGTGTCTTGACAGGGAAGTAGGCGATTGGGTAAAAGGCGAGCCACTTCAAGGGTTTTATATTTAAACGAGAGAACATCCTTTAGAAGTAATCATTTGGGTTGCTTAACAATGGGGAAACATTTTGAAGATGCATATTTTTCTTAACATTATTTATCTCCTGCTTCACTCATCTGCTTTGAACTACTATGTCGAGGCCGCATCCCATGAGGATGGTCCTGACCGTGCGTGTGTGCGTGTGCATGCGTCACCCCAGGAGAGCCGGGAGTTCATGGTTCATTAGCCACACATAGACTTCCGTTCTGCTGTCAGTGGCAGCACATACACACACACACGCAAACACAGCCCCCTCCCACCCCTCTCCATCTCAGAGTAATCAGAGTACCTAAGAGAGAGACAGGTAGCATCTGTCGCCTTCTCTTTCTTGATCTTCCCTCCCTATGTTCCTATGTGTCCCCCTTCTTCCACACCATTGTTTTGAACATCCCTTGGCAGCAGACTGATGGGATCAAGGGAGAGCTGTCGCTTCTCAGTCAAATCGTTTTGGGGAGTCTAAAGGTTTTCAGATGACCATTCTAGAACATTTTTTTCCCAGAAATCTCCAGTTGACACAAAAATTAAATAATTATGTGTGCTCTTAAGAGGTCCGTCAGGTATTCGAGATGACCAACCACACACTTAATTTCTGAAAATTAAGAATCTCGCCTCACATGATCAAATATAATCTATAGGACTGTCCCGGGAAATGCAGAGGACTTTGACATAGTAGTTAGGCTGGTTGTCCTAACTACTTTGGGCATGAGAATTTCATGCAAATCTTTCATTCCAGTCTGTCTCCCAAAGGTTTCTCACTCATTGAAGGCAGTTCCTTTTATACATTCCTTGCATTTGATGATGTCTTATATTTTTCTTTTATGCACATTTTAATTCGTTTATTTTATTAGTCAAAGGTAACTTTTTTATTCATATGTAATGTTCTAGCAGTTAATAATCAACTATTAGATATAAAATCAAGTTAAACAAAGCTTTAGAAGAATGAAAATCAGGATAAAAATAATTGTGGTCTTTTTTGTCAGATTGCGTAGGGCTACCTTAACGCCATAAAATAACTACTCAATTGTCATTAAATATGTTGCCTTAGTTGTGGAGGAATGAGCCTCTAGCCTGGCTTGGAAGTTCCAACATTATACTTTCTGAAAGTGTTTTCCTCATGTGGTCAACATGAGTTCTGCTTTATCTTTTGAGCCTGCTTAGCCATGAAGTGAAGTCCCTGCCATCTGCCTCTTTAGCTCTTAGATATGTTGGGTTAGCGTATAGCAAGCAGTTTAGATAATTCTGGTTTGGGGGCCTCTGGGTTGATTTGCATGGTTTTCCCCTAGCGTAAAGACCACTGCCCCCACACACCTTTTCATTGCCAGTCCTCCCTTGCTACCCCCCACTCCACCACGTGCATGTGTTTGATTCCTCGGCCGTGACAAAGAGCTTCACCCTTTATCTGTGTGTGTGTGTGTAGGTGTGTGTGTGTTGCGTATATGGGCCACTTTTAGATTAAGGGAAAGCTTCCTGGTCTTTATTTGTGCGGTCCCCTTGGGAGACGCTCTTGGAAGGACTTTCGTTGAGCCCCCCCACACGCACTCTCACACACACACACACACACAAACACACACACACACACTAAGACCCACTTCTTTATATAGGCACACATGTTTGACCCCTACCTTCTTTCAAACTATTCATTGACTGAATACCAGTTGTTTAATGCTAACTATGCATACACACATCACAGTGAGGCCCCCCAGCCTTTTCACAGTAGGCAGTGCTTCAGAGCTTCCTGATTTATTTCTACATGCTGTATGTATGGATGTAACCAATGACACACTTAGTACAAACTCAATCAGTGGATATGGAAACTACAACCACCTACAGATAGATGATTGCACAATTTATTTAGAGTATGTTAAAAAATAACGCTTTCCTCACTTGTCATACTTTTCTTTACCTTTTGAGCCTTTCGAAGTGACTGAAAAGGAACCAATCGGCTATTGTTTTACATTCTTATCAAACATTCCATAGCTGATTAGAGCAACCAAGTGGTTTCTCATAGGGTAAATGTAATGTTTCCTAACGAGACACATAAAACCCCCCTCTAGTTACACCCCAACTTTCACTAAATTACATTGATATTGATAGTGAAACCAAGATCCATATATCATTTTTGGACTGAACAGCCACCATATTAGATAAGAAAACTGCTTTTTTCCCCCTTGGTGAACTGCAATGGACAAATAAAACCCCCCTCTAGTTACACCCCAACTTTCACTAAATGACATTGATATTGATAGTGAAACCAAGATCCATATATCATTTTTGGACTGAACAGCCACCATATTAGATAAGAAAACTGCTTTTTTCCCCCTTGGTGAACTGCAATGGACAATACCCTGCAGTTGCCCCTATTATTTTATGGAATAGTTACATCCAAAGAAATGGATTTCATCAACTGGGTAAAAATCTGTAAATTTCTCACATTACTCTGCGTTCCTCAGAAACTTACATCTTTATACTACATTAAACGTGAAATAAGATACATTTCACATGGTGAACTGATCATATTCACACTGATTGTTAAATGGAAATCAGCATTTTTGGGGGCAATATTTATTTTGCTCTCACACACTGGTGTATTGGATTGCTAGAGGAAATATGGAAAATGTTTGGTACATTTCTATCATCGATTGTGCAGTTAGACAAACCGTTGCTTTTCAGTTTTTGTGTCGGATGTTTGTGTGTGATGGGAAGGTCACGGTGGAAAAAAGTGCCAGCCAAATAGCAGCTATTTTAATTTGTTTGACAAGGATGGAAGCTGATAACCCCCTTCTGCTACCGCTCATCGGGACACAGGCCCAAAGCAAAGAAGCGAGGCTGAGCATAAGCACGATAAGGGCTTGAATACAGGGAGTCAGAGAAAGAAAGAGGGAGAGAAGAGTGTAATATTTGATTTTGGCTCAAGGCTTTATGTTTGTCCAAAGGCTAACGACTGTCAAGCAGCTAATCGCGGTGCAGGATGCACGGTTGTGTCTGCATGTGTCTATGGAAGCATGCGAGCCCGTGGCGGGTCATTGCCACCAGCACATAATTAATGCCAAGAACATGTGTCTGTGTCTGTTTCCGTTACAATTTCTGGATGTCAGTTAGTGTTTTGTCCCCCTTAGGAGAATATGCTGATCTCCCCGGAGGCGCTGTTAGCGTCTCTCGTACAGATGTGCCGAGCT
The DNA here is from genome assembly GCF_051989625.1 of Stigmatopora argus. Taxonomy (NCBI): domain Eukaryota; kingdom Metazoa; phylum Chordata; class Actinopteri; order Syngnathiformes; family Syngnathidae; genus Stigmatopora; species Stigmatopora argus. The sequence continues at coordinate 11,023,914 of NC_135393.1, forward strand.
GCCAGTGCCGCTTTCTGTGTGCACCCGTGTGTGCGCACCCTACTCTTATGGGAAACTAAGCGCACGCCTCGGGCGTTTAAGGTCTTCATGTTTCTCTATTACTTATTTTGAGTGTTGCAAAATCACTCTATTTCTACAGTGTATTGAATTAAATCTCTTATGGTACAGTATTGGTGCACAGCATAAGGAATGCACTATGAATATTGCAAAAAGATAAAGGAATTCTACTCACTCCGGTTCAAATACCAAGATTGAGACTCAGTAAAACTTTCCCCATCATTCGGGTGGTGTTTCTCTACAAGTGTGTGTGTTCAAATATCCAATCTGAATCAAGTGGCGATGCCCGTAGAAGCGCTGGGAGCCAACAGATCACCTTCAAAAATGTTTTATATTTATATCAATGCTACTTTTGGAGCAAAGAAGACTAACTTGTGTAAGGCAGTCACCATTTGGATGAGAGTCACAGGGATTTTCGATGCTGACCGACTTTATTTATAAGTGCTGGAGGAGTAATTCCATGCTGGGATAAGTAATTCTGAGCATTCTGCTTATAAACAACTGTTTTATAATATTAAATTATTAAAGGTAAAAAAACATTTGTAACCACATTTACCGGAAAATACAGTATTATTGTTGGTCATGTTTATTTTTTGTGTTGTGGTTGTTACTTTTGTAGCCTGACATTTTAACATCTTGTAAACTCTGTCTGTTGTCTTGGTAAACATTTTATAAACGTTTTGGGGACAATGTTTTCTCTCTTTCCAGATGTCAAAGGAGATAAGGGTAAAAGCTGGGTGATTTTAGATAAGGACAGGGAGGTATGAAGAAAGAATTAATCTCTTAAGAGTTTACGTGTGTAGCAACTGTATGTTTATAATATACTGCATTTACTGTTTGTGTTTCAGGCTCAAATCTTCAACAGGGATAACCCAGCCAGAAATGTCAGATCGCGTTTTTCCAACCGATATTACACGGACAAGAATGTTCATTGCCGAAACTGCGATAAGATCGGACATCTTTCCAAAAATTGCCCTGAACCCACAGTCAGTTGTACTTCTTTTGGTCTCACAAAAATACAGATATTTACATTTGAGAACATCTGCTATGTCTATGCATATGCTATGTCTGTGACTCTGCAGAAGTTGCCTGTTTGCATCTTTTGTGCTGAATCCAGTCACACGACCAGTGGGTGTCCTTATAAGCACTGCAACAACTGTGGCCTTCCAGGTCACCTGTATAATTCCTGCACCGAAAGAAAATACTATTCCAAACAGTGCAATCGCTGTGGATTGAAGGGCCACTTGTCTGATGTGAGTACAGCTTTCTTTTTTTTTTGGAACAAAACAACAGAAGCAACAGTTAAATTACTTACTGAGCATCTAGACTCTGAAAACAGTGAGATGAAGGGATGTGACAGGAAAATATATACACAAAAATATATTTACACATTACATATTAATAGTTGGACCTGCATTTCTACCAAACCATGCTCCCACATTCTGATTCCTCTTTCCTGTACATAATTATTGTTGGGGTTAACCATTAATTCATTTCCAATTTAACTATAGAAAAACACTTAAGAGGGGCCTGATGTCCATTTGTAGAGGTTTGTACCACTGGCATGGTCAGACGATTTTAAACACCCTCGTTTTTTGGGTCACGTAATGAAGCAGGATCCTGTGCATACAGGGATCAAATTACATACGATGAGCCAAAAGGGCTAACTCAACATTAAGACATGACATGGCATAAATTAGATACATCGTTAATCACAACAACTCATACAATAATACATATATTGCATGTACAGTTAGTGGCACAGAATAGAAAAAGGTTGTCCATTTATGCCAGTCATGTATTCGGTTTTCAATGTTCCATTCTAGTCGCAGTGTCACTCAATATGGCATTTTACCATAAAGTCAAAAAACTACATAACACATCAATCAAATATTTTGCCATCTGTTGGCTAGTGTCCCCAAACTTACTCTCAGAGTAATAATGACTGAAAGGGGGTCAGCCCACGCTGCTGTTCACATTAATTGATACACTTGAGTAATTACAGCTTAGTTATGTCTCCGCTATGCTAAATATACGGGCCGCGTGTGTGTTTGTGTGTGTGTATGAGTTGGCTTCCACTGAAGGCTGAATCTAATGACCGTCAATGACAATTATCCTGCCGCAACATCCATTACCATGACCACTGGCAGTATGGTGGCCATAGAGCTACAAAACCCTGCGCGTATGTAACCAGCCCATGTGTCTCGATGTGCCTCGCTTTCTTTTTTGCACTCCGTCAGTCAGTCATGTACTGTGGCCTGCGTAATGGATGAGTAACCAGGTGAACACCACAGGGAGTCCGGCCCAAGGACTACACCGGCCCCGCCTCTCTTTTTCAAGACACATTTTTTTACCTACTGTACTAGTACTGCAGGTTTTTGAATATTTTTTTCTGTGTGAAAGTTAGGTGGGAATTTTAATTGGTTTTCTTGGGTGGTAAAACTTTATTTGTGAACTTAAAGTATGTCTGTGCATGGCGTTGTGTGTGAGAGCGCATGCGTGCGTGTTTGTGGAGAAGCGAGAGTCAGGTCTCTGTCCCTTGGGTCTTTCTGTGTCTCTCATTAAAGACAGACGGTTGACGGAGCGCAAGTGTGTCGCTCGCCTCGCCTGTCGCCCTCGACAACAACACGCCACCCTGGCGGTCTGGGGGGAAAAACTAACGTGGGGTGTGTGTGTATGTGGGGAGTTGGGGGGTTCAAAGAACATTTGATGAGATGAAGAACTAGACAGCTGTAAAAATTCATATTTCCATTTGCCTTCATATTGAAGTAAAATGTTACGGGTTCAGGATCTAACCAAAATCTGCTTTCACTATGATGCCGTTAATCACAACAATAAACACGTGATGTAAAATGAATGTCTCTCTGCCTCAACACGGCATTCATTATCTTTGTTGAGCACTTTGGTCGTGGATTTAATGTCATGCAAGTAGTATTAATGTCAAGGTCGGTGAATCTACCTCTACACCTCACGTGTGATTCTTGCCAAAGTGTGTAAGTAGATAAATCTCATTGCCAGCGGCAACTGCAGCATTTTCAATTTACCAGTGGGAAGTGGCGGCATTTTACAGAGGATGTCGGAATGCAATGGGAACAGCGTGCCAAAGTCCCGAAGATAATTCTTTAACCACACCAGCACAGAGTGAATCGACAAGGCCGATAGTCAGTTGCTTGTAGCAGAGATGTGCCTGAGTAACCAGGGAGACATTTTTATGGAGGGCAATGACACCATGACCTCTCCTCATCAGAACTAAACATTTAATACCACTTACGGCTGCGCGATCTGTCCCCCAAAAAGATCACCACCTGACATTTTTTTCTCTTGGGTTTTTTCTGTGTTTGTGAAATTTTAACTATCTACCTTTCCCCCTCCCTTATACAGGATTGTCCCGAGATCTGGAGGCAGTACCATATTTCGGTGAGTGAACTATAACAGCACACACAATTTTCAGACTGAGTTTGAAATGCCACCGTTATCACTGCTAACTAACCTTGGTTCCAAAAATTTGCAAGAACCTATTTGAAATCTCCTACATGGTGGGTAAGCATTTTGAACTAAATACCTCAAAGTTAAAACCATACTTGTTGGATTGATATTCCTGTAGCTATGTTTGGCGCTGACATAATACTACATATTGTGGAAAGGGCCGAGTCATGCTTTGGCCTTACTCAATGTAGTGGAGGGACGGTGTCAATAGTTTCAAATGGCCCAACTATTAATGTCATGATAAAAACACAAATTTGGAAAAGTCTGCTAAAATGTTTAGAATTGATTTGGGGTTAGTAAGAGGCACTTTAAAATGGATGTGATCGGTTAATTCTGAATCTGAAGCTACGTCGCCAACCGTAGGCGTTGGTGAAATCACATTATTTCAATGAATTGTTAACTCTATAGTTCAAAATAATATTGAAAAAAAAAGTTTAGAAAGTTCTTATCAAATTTTCGTATGATGAAATCAGAAAAACTTGCAGTTGTATGAAGGAAGTTGTGTGGACTTTTTTAACCACTGTAATTCTGCCTGCATCGCAAGCCTTTGGCTTAGTCTTCATTTATTTGTTCGTCCCACTTGGATAAAAATCCACCCGAAAAGGGTTTCTATTCAGTGGTTTCTCTGTTTTTCTCCATTAATAGCACTCTGGTTCATTTTTAAAATGATAATCAGATTTTGCTATGTACTGAACTTCAGTTTTAGAAATCTATCTATATCTCTTGCTTCAATTCCTTATGTTGAAGGCTGTTACAGCCCCCTAGTGGAACCATGTTATTTTTTTCTATTATTCAAGGAATGGCATTTACACTGGATATGATTCAAACGTAGCATAAATATAAGAGCCAAGTACTGACTACATAAATGAGAGAATTTGCTTTTCATGTGACTCGAACAAGCGGGCATTTGTCATTCTTAGTTTGAAGGTGTAACAGTTAAAGACGCAATGCCAACAGGGAATAATTCATATTTGCCTAGGTGTGGGTCTAAGGATCTGAAATGGACTACTTTTTGGAGCTGTGTCTTTGTGTGTGTGTGTACGGAAGTGAGGGCGTGATATAGACCTCAGCCTAAGAGAAAAGAGCAGCTTGTTTGTCAATTAAAAGATGTGATAAAGCATGAAATGTGCTGCCAACGCCACACGGGACAAACGAGTGAGAAAGAGGCAAGAAGAGTGGTGTGTATTTGCATACATCTTGCTGTGCACAATGTGTGTACATGTGTGCGTGCTCAGGGAGGTCTGTCACTCTCCTCTATGGAGATTAATTAGCATGGGCTGTCTCACGAAAAGGCTGCATCATTAGTAGCACAGAGATTGGGAACGCAAAGTTCCTGGGGAGACCCATCTGAAAAAGACAGAAATCAGTCTATATGTTCAAATTAGCGTGTTAGCGTGAGACGTCTTTTGCTCTAGTGCACTTTCATTTGGCACCACAAATGAGAGGGAGGGCTATCTCACAAAATGATGCCACCGTTTATGCGTGTGTGTGTTTGTACGGTTTTGTGTTTTAACGGGTGGTGGAGTATGACCCAAGTCTAATTGAAGTATTTAAGCCGTTTAAGCATTGGGAACAGAAGGTCGTTACACATCCAAACTGGCATGGGGTTTCAGTGATGGCTACGTAAACAAAACAAAACCACTCACGCCCGCCCGCACACACTCCCATTCTGCATGCATACTCGGGGCCTCCTTCTGTTTAAGACAGCCTCATTTTATTCATGATGCCGCTTACGACCCTGAACTCCCCAATGTGAGGAGGTGTGTGTGTGTGTGTGCGCTTTGGGAGATGTGACTCTGTCACCTTCCGCTGGGCGCAGCCAGGTGTGAAAAGGCATTCTGTCAGACCTCCCTGCAATGTGTGTGTGTGTGTCTTTGGGTGTGTGTACGCACGTGCGCTATTTTTGTTGATCTTCCTCACTATGTGTGGTGTCTGAGTGCACCTGGCCCTAAACTAACAAACTCCTCCAAGCCACACAGTGTTGACCACAAAGCCCTGGGGTACTTGCTGCGAACATTTATTGTGAGATTCTCATTTCCACACACACACTCTAAAATGTTTTCAGTAGCAATTGGGGAAGGCTTTTGTCTTGGATAGATTTGAAAAACCTTCTATGGAAAAAAAATATGTAGGCCAGTAGTTAGTTTGCTTTTTCCCTTTTTTAGTGGTGTTTGTTTTTTTGTTTTTACCATGGCAAAATCTCAACAATTGAACATTTTTATGAGTAATGTGCCACTATCACAGCAACTCGAAATCAAAATTAGGCGATCTGTATTTGAAAGGTGAGACCTAAATGTGGAAAACATTTTGTACTTTTTTTGGTGGTGATTATTTATTTCAGAGAAAATGAATTGAATGTCATGATCTTACATTTAATTTAAAGGCTTTTTGTGTAATTCAGTTCAATAGTAATTCAATTTGAAATTACTATTTCAGTTGTCAGTCAATTATCAATTGTTAAAATCGTACATTTTCAATTGATGTCATTCAAATTCATGATTAAATATTTTAAATATGTTAAGTATATAAACTAATTAATTTAACTGTTCACATTTAGCAGTCCAAAAGTAAATCATTCAGATTCAGGTTTTCACGGCACAGCCTTTTTTGATGTGGTGAGACTCATGTGCATCCTGCCAAATAATAATAGGTTAAAAAAAAGTAATGTTTTAATTTTTTTTAAAACTCTTGCCGTCTGCAAATGCTGCAAGTTGAAGACTGTAAAAGTGTGCACGTTTGTGCATTTTTTTTTACTCCAGTAGTTCCAGCGTGCTATCCTACAGCATGGTTTTCGAGCGTCATCCAGTGGTCAGTATTAGTAATGCACGCTAACGCAAGGAAAAAAAACGCATTAAATTTTTTCAATTGATTACGCTGGGTGCGTTCATTAAATCTTAAGCATTTTCAAATTCTTTATTTAATACATATGTTTTCAAATGCAGAATTTTGTTCGGTTCTTGTTAAATGAAATGATTCAAAGAATATTCCTCTTATGTTTTGTTTGTATATACAAGCGCGTGCACACACACCCAACCATAACTTCCTTTAAAATCAAGTTTTGGTAAAATATGTATGCGTCCAGGCTCCTTTACTTGTTTTTCTTTGGTACAGGTATTTTTCCCCCGTGCACTTCTTGGATGTACAGTACATGGCAGACGCACATGTGTCAAAAAAGGTGCCATGTTATCAGAAGTCTTGCAGGCTTTGCAGGTCTTTGTGCCTTTCCGCTTAGCTGGGTGGTTTCGATTTTCTTGCGTGGTTGGAAGTAAAGGTGTGCGTGTGAAGGCAGAGATGTAGAAAGAAGGCTCAACCTTCTGTGATTGAACTTCTAGTCAACATCAAAAATATGAAAGCATGATCAAAGATTTTGTTAAGAGTTTACAGCATTTGTGGGTTAAATGGGTTTTTTCTTCAAGACAGTTGATTTTTATTCTTTGTCTGTTGTTAAAATGCATATGCATACATAGGCCAAAGTCAACTAGCTCCCTATCTGAACAGCTCATCTTCTTCCTGCTGTCGTTGGTGTAGTTGAACCTCCAACCTATGATTGGAAACGTGCACTTTTTACCCACAGTAGGCGTGTTTTTGTTGTTAAGCTGCTGTTCTCCCTGATAAAATATATAGTATGTACACATGGACGTTCCCTCGGCACTAAGTAATATAAGCAGACCTCACTCACATGTTGCAATAACATATGCAAAATGGCACCGGTTCTCCCCAGCTCGCTTCTTCCCGCCCCCTTACGCACACAACAGATTCGGTTAGTGTGTGTGTGTGTGTGTGTTTTCTCCTTCCGATTGTCGTCTGTAACAGTCTAAGCTTTGTGTTGGTCGAAGGATTATCACGGCTTTGCCACCAGCAGCCAAGCAAGGACCTGAAGAGAGTGGAGCTTAAAAAGACAGAATGTTGTCGTGTCCAGACAACTATGGAACGCACTCTTTAGTGTATATGTGTGTTTGTGCATGCGCACGCGTACAGCACAGAAAGCACTTGTGTATGTATGCGTGTGTGCGAAGAGGCCACGGTTGGCTGGTTGGCTATGTCGACACAGCAAAGCCTTTAGGACCCTCTGGTTCAGCCTTCCATCCACGCCCAGCCTAAACTGTGTTGTGTTCTTTCTCTTCTTTTTACTGACCGGTTCAAGTACCGTAGCTCCTTATGTTATCTCAGAAGAAAGTGATCACATTGTTCTCGCCACCCTTGCACCCGGATTTAATCATTGAATCAAGTGGTGAGATGTTAAGGAAAACATCTGGTAGTTTATAGGTTTCAGGTAAAAGCTAAATTGTTGTGAGCAGGAGATGGTGTCATTTTTAATTATTTTTTTTATTTCTGAACACCATGAAAAACTGCATTCGATGGGATCCTGACACAAAACTCAACAATATTTGTATACTGATTTTTTTGGTTGGCGAAATTACTATGCAAGTGCTTAAAGGTGCTATAAAATACTGCAGCAAGTTACTTTAAAATGAGAGGAGACAATATTTTGGACACAAATTCATTGAAAAAGTGAAGATGAAGAGGCTTAAAGATGAAATGAAAACCTAATTAGACTTCTTAAGATGCGGTGGCCGTTCCCACAAAAAAATGTAGTCTAAGATTTTCTAACAGAAGATGGCACACCCACCCTGAGCTGCAGATTTTTGCGGTCTCCTAGTATGCTATCCATAGGCTTTGTATTCTCCTCTTTGCGGGAGACTGTTTTGCCATTCTGTGCACATGCACCAGCTAACGCAGTACGGGAAAGATAGAAAGGAACATCAATTCTGGTTGTGACATCACAACATCATGGTCCAATCACTGTCCCAGAAATTAATTTATTAGTTATTAGCAGGTTTGTACCACAACTAAGTATCACAGTGGTTTGGAAATTGCCACTCTCGAGGAGTTGGCTTTATTAACCTTGTCACTTGCTGCTTGCTATTTAAGAGTGTATTCGAATATACCGTTGGACTGATGCTTCTTCAACGCAACTTAATGTGGCACCAGTCAGAGCTGAAATCAGACAGGCCAGAAGAAAGAGAGGATCTGCTGTCAGCTATTTAGATGCCCCTGATAGAGGTGGGGTAGGGGCGGTGGGCTTTTCGATGTGTTGGATCCCAGTAGACTGAGATAATGCAGGCCAAGGTCAGAGTTGCAGCGACACAGGAAGACCTACAGCTAATTTACATGAACGATGAAAAGGCGGTGGACGTTGGGGGGCCGGGATGACGAGAGCTGTGATCTCTTTAGAGTGTACGTGTGTTCCATGTGTGGGTGTGTATGTGAGTGAGTGTGCAAGAGGTCTGTGATCTCCTGGCCTTTGTGATGGAGATGGGCCCGGCCGGTCTGACCCGATAATGACGCGACGCTCTAATAGCATTCATCCTTTCTACCGAAAAACTACTCAAGCGTTAAAAAGAGAGAGAGAGAAAGAGGGAGGGATGGAGGGAGGGCGGTTTTTGGCGAGCGCGAATCTCCTAACGTGAGCTAAGCTATGTTCAAGAAATGACAGGGGCCGCAAATGATTTTTGATCTCCGAATCATGGGGATTGTGGGGGCATCTTTAGTAGCTTGTGCACATGTTTATCTCTGTGTGTGTGTGTGTGAAAGAGACAGCATTAAATTCACTGCGTTTGAGACTCTGGTCTTGCCTCTCTATCAGTGTATATTTGCTGTGCTTACTAGAGCATGCCAGGCTTTCAGAGGCCTGGCCCCTCAGGAACGGCAACCCATGACATAAACGCACAAACTTATCAAACTGGGGTCATTACAGACATCTACCTTTCGCCACGGTAATCAGCGGTTTGTATCGGCCCCTGTATGCTAAATAAAGGCTGGTTTCAATAGCATGAGAATGATGGGAGAGAATTCTGTAAAAGACGCCGATCCTCGTATCCAGGAGTTTTATGCACATTCCCAATTTGAATCATTTTGAATCTTAATCCTTCTTGAAAGAGTAGTTTTTCAATTGTGTCTCTCACCGTCCTTAGACAAAGACCGGTCCGCCTTTAAAGCAGCATAAGTTCGACAATGGTCGAACGCCTGCCTACTGCTACAACTGCTCCAAAGAGGGACACTTTGGCCATGTAAGTAACACTACAATGTATGTCAAGTCTGTTTTTTTTTAACTGATTTTGCTTTGAAAATGCATCTCAACAGTAGTACTCAGATTGAACAAGTAAAAGGACTCACGTTAGTTAATATTTTTAAACATTACAAAAATCCAGACAATGTGCCCAAGGGGGGGATACATTATGGTTTTACAAACATACATTTCCTGTTAAACATCTTTGTTACTGGGAGCTGCAGTTTACAATAGTATAGATGTGGACTGCATTGTAGTCACTAAAAGTAGTCAGACATATATTGTCTAGTAAATGTATATATGATATTTATCCACAGTATCTCGTGACTGTAAAATTCATTGTGATCCTCAATGTGAATCTCAATCTTGTATAGTGGATAGGCTTTTTTGGTACCTGTGTTAACAACCAAAGCTCTTTTTGTGTGTGCCTCAGTGGTGCAACCAGCAGAGGATGTACCGGGGTTCATTTCTTGTTACTACGCCTTTCATCAACTACTATGACAACCCGGGAGACATCAAACGCAGAGAGACCAGGCTCAAGTTGAAAGTTAAAGGTTGGTCAAGTAGAATGCACGCACTCAGGCTCTTGAATAATGTTGTCAAATTAATACTGATACTTGTTTACCTCCCCTCCTCAGAACTGATAAAAAATGGCCTTCTATCCCAAAAGTGTCAATTTCCACTTCCTCAAGAACCTCCGCACAAGAAGCAAAAATTCAGTCATGGCAACAACGGACACGTATTTAACCAAACATTTGATAGGACTCCCAGCAGTCACCACAGCAAAAGAAGCCATAAGTTTTTCCCTCAGACAAATGATTCCATGGTCGCAAAAAGTAAGTTTAAAAAGCGTAAACAGGAGAGCGCAGGCAAACAGTGGAAGCCCAAGAGACCGGTGCCCAAAGAAAAGCCAGCTTCACAGAAACTCACGGTGGACGAAGCGCTGGATTTTCCCAGAGGTGGAGGAGGAATAGGAGAAAAAACAGAGAAGAAGAAGAAGAAGAAGAAAAAGGAAAAGATTAAGAATAGGATGAACAACAAAAGTTCCAAAGCAGGGCTCAATGATGGTGGTCTTTTGAGGCCAGCAGCTGGGAAGTCAAAGAAAGATAATCGTGAAAAGAAAAGGCATCTACATAAAAAAAAGGCCGCACAGATGTATCCAACAGATGAGAATCTGTTTAACATAAAGCAAAGAAGATCCAAGCGATTGCAGTCTGTATGAGGCTGTGTGTGTGTGTGTGTGTGTGTGTGTGTGTGCGCGCGTGTGTGTGGGTGTGGGTGTGTGCGTGCGTGCGTGCGTGCGTGCGTGTGTGCGTGTGTGTGCGTGTGTGTGCGTGTGTCAGGGCACAAGTAATTTTATGGTGATAACAGATTTTGTGTTCATGTTTCAATCTGTCGCAATTAAAATTGTCTAAACTAATTAGTTGTTGCTAATTATGTTTTCTTATTAATGCTTAGGTTGTTTAAAAATGTTTCCATAGTTTTATGCCTCAATTGGAAGACATTTGATATTTGTAGCTTTTGTTACTTTGGAATTGGAATCACTTTTTCTTTTTTTTCCTGTAGAATTGCATGTAGTAGTACCATTAGAGATCAGTCACAATCCCCCATAAGGCTCTTTTTGTCATGGTGAACAATTCATCATACACAAATTATATCCCATACAACAAGGAAAGTTACACATTTTGTTTTTTAAACCTTGTCTTGCCTTGGGGAGGTCCACTTAGCTTAACCCTAATAGAAAACTGAATTCATGTTCTAACGGCTGTAATTGCTGTCCGTGGCAATTATGTTATTACTTTGACTTTATTAACTGCAAATATTTAGTATGGAATTGGTGCTACTTAAAAAAATGTCATCATTGATTTCTTATTTATCTCAAAGCATAGTTGTGTATTAAATTGTTGTAATCACCTGTGTTTTATCTTTAGTTTGTCTTGACAAAAGTGCATTGTCAATCTTAATAGTTGTAACAAAGATTTATTAATTGCAGTGGGAGACCTGGGTTCAAACCCAGGTCAGTCCACCTGTGTGGAGCTTGCATGTTGTCTGTGTGGGTTTTCTCTGGGTACTCTGGTTTCCTCCCACATTCCAAAGACATGCACGGTAGGTTGATTGGACACTAAATTGCCCCGAGGAATGAGTGAGTGTGAATGGTTGTCTCTTTTTGCCCTGCAACTGTCTGGGTGTCAGCTGGGATAGGCTTCAGCACCCCCCGCGACCCTAGTGAGTATAAAGTGGTTCAGAAAATGAGATGAGATGAAGTGAAATTGAATCTACAGACAGCTACAATGTTGTTTGTGTTAATATTACTCTCATTCTATTAGTCGCTTTAGTTAAAAAAGGCTTCATCTGTCTCGTTGAGAGTCACAAAATATTAGCTCTCCCTTTTAAAAAAAAGTAAATAATGGGATACCCCCTAGCTACGATCAAAAACCAAGAAGTGTTTTCTTTTTTCCCACAGACCGTGAACGCAGCAGACTCGTATAAAGCCGCTTCATAGGTGGCTCGTCATACTCTTTTCGGGAATTCTACATTATAAAAGAAACTTCCGCGTTTGTTTGACTGTAGAGGCAACATGGAAAACGGAATTTCCAAAACCGGGAACTCGCAACTGGACCAAGAAATCCAACAATGGCTCCTATATGACAAGGTATTCTGACAGCTAACCTGTTAGCCTGCGAGCTTCATGAGGAAATTGTTCATTTTCTCTGTAATCACTTCAATTCAAATTAATTCAGACGGCCATATATTTTCATGAAAAAATATACATCGGAAGTAAAGCGCATTGTTTGACACGCTACCTTTCACACGGTATATTTTAGATTAATCTCCCAAAAAAGGGTAATTTTAGGCTGCCATTACATTACGTAAAGACAAGTGAATAAAAAGTTGTATGAACTCTTTGAACCCTCGTAAAAGTAGAGAGGCTACACTACCTGTTCACTTTATTAAGTTTGTAGAAAGACATTACAAGAGTTGTTGGAGTTCTGCCACTATGCACTAGAAAGTATACTATACTTGTATATCGTCATTTGTTAGTGTATTAGTTAATGCGTGTTTTTATTTTTAATGTATTAACTCATTCACTCCCATTGATGACAAATCAATTTGAACTGGGGTGCAGCCAACTGGTGACCCTTAAGAAGAAGCTACAGAAGATGGATAGTACCAGAATTAATATGATTCCTTTGCTGTTGGTATTACCAATGTGAATACCTAAAATGAGATACTTGGCAACTCAAGTCAAATGCTAAATAATTCCTACTGTTATTGGTCTATTATTAACTCTGTAGTACATGATATACATTGCCGTTATGCCAGATTTCTTGTTTTTTTCATGTTATCTTTATTGTTGAAAAGCACTCCAAGCTCTCCATGTACAAACAGACGAGAGGATATAAATCGTTATACTATGTCTAATATAACGTGCATGCAAGCATGTGACCAACACAAACGGTCGTTCATTGCCTCAAATTGACAAGGCATGAGATTAATCAGGTCACTTAGGAAAAGGGACCCAGGGTAACACGTACGTGAGTGGGACTGTGTGTAGACATTTACTCTAATGCAATATTAATTTTCACTTTTCTCTTTTTCCTCACACTCTAGAATCCAAAGACGGTGTCTGCGGTGGAGAAGTTGTTGGAGGACGGTGCTGTAGAAACACTGAAGAAATGTTTCTCATCCAGGATGGAGTTTGGCACGGCAGGTCTGAGAGCAGCTATGGGCCCCGGCACAGCCTTCATGAATGACCTTACTATCATCCAGACTACACAGGTTGGCTGGTTAATAGATAAACGCCTATTGTAAACACACCCATACCCATGTGGTGCGAGTCCATATTCGTTTGTATGAAATTCATAACGAAACCATTTCTTGCTCACTTTTTTCAAAGTTCACTCTTGACTAGATCAAAGTAAGATTAGGCTATGTATAACAACAAAGCACTGATTTTTCCATTGAAAATGCCTTGCTTTACGTGATGATGGATTAAAAAAAGATTTTTGCTTTTAAGTGTTAAAAAAAAATCTAAACTGGCTGCTCTATTGAACAGGGTTTTTGTTGCTACCTGGAGGAAAGTTTTGGCAACCTAAAAGAACGGGGAGTCGTGATCGGCTATGACGCCAGAGCACACCCTGCCAGTGGGGGTAGCAGCAAGAAATTTGCCCAACTCGCTGCTGCTGTGTTCACCGGCCGAGGAGTTCCTGTCCACCTCTTCTCTGACATAACCCCCACTCCTTTCGTGGTAAATTGCTATTTCATCATTTCCTTTTACCACTGCTCAAATCACATATACATGAGTTCACTGCCAAAATCTTTATGTCACACTTGCCCGGTCAAATTCACTTTCAGAATGACTGGAGGAGACACCTCTGCGCAAATTGTACTCTCCACACAATATACATTACATAATGTCTTCATAATCAATCCAGTTGGGATTGTTATTTGCCTCTGCATTCTCAAACTTTTGTCTAATTCTGCTTGGTTGGAGAATCCAATTTAGGAAGGCAACTCAGTGAGTTCCCCCCCCCCCCCCCCCCCCCAAAAATGTTATTTTTGCTAAAACTTGATGATGGTCAATATTGTTTACTCAAACAAACCGGTCGTTAAATAATAGCTACATTTTGCCAGGCACAAAATTTACCTCTGCCGAAGATTGAACTAATTTTCACAACTCCCACGACAATATCAAAAGACAATACTTGGAAACATGTTGCCTTCTTCCTTGCACATTTGGGATTCAGGACATACAGTTTGTTTAAGATAAAATAAACACAATTAGAGGTGTGATCGATAATTGGAATTCCTTCCCCTGCCCCTTTTTTAAGCCTTTCACAGTTGCTCACCTCGGCCTGTGTGCTGGTATTATGATAACTGCCTCACACAACCCCAAGCAGGACAATGGCTACAAGGTAATTTTCTCTCTCTTTCCTATTAATTATAACATTTTGGTCATATATAATAGCACATGCCTCTTATGATTCAGGTTTACTGGGAGAACTCTGCCCAGATAGTGCCCCCTCATGACGAAGGTATTTCCAAGGCCATAGAAGAGAATCTAGAGCCTTGGCCGGAGTCCTGGAATACAGAGGCGGACCTGAAGAACCCACTGCTCAAAGACCCTTATGAGGAAATCCACATACAGTATTTCAAAGCCATTCAAAAACACTGCTTTCACAGGTAGTGACTTAAATAAGTGGTCTATTTTTTAATGAAAAAAAAACAATTAATTGCATTACAAAAGTAAACAATTATATACTAAGTGTAAAGACACCATTTGATAACGTTCCTTAAACTCATACATGAGAGATTTTATTTATATATATATTAGTCCTATTAACGTTTCAGCATTTGAACCTAATTTACACATAATGCAATAACAAATCTGGTGTGTTTTTATTTTTCTAGGGAATTAAACAAGAGCTCTAAAGTGAAAATTGTACATACGTCAGTGCATGGAGTTGGCCACACATTTGTGCAGTCAGCTTTCAAGGCCTTTGACCTTCACCCACCATATGCTGTGGCAGAACAGAAAGACCCAGACCCCGAGTTCCCCACTGTTAAATACCCAAACCCTGAAGAGGGAGAAGGAGTTCTGGTCTGAACCTAACACACCCGCAGCCACAAGCAAATGGACATTCATGTAGTGTAGGTATTGAGTTTGTGTGCTTTGCAGACCCTCTCCTTTTCTTTGGCGGAGACCGAGGGGGCCACTGTTGTGCTGGCCAATGACCCAGATGTGGATCGGCTGGCTGTTGCTGAAAAGCAGGAGAGGTATAGTACTTGTATTTTGGAAATATTCCCATTTTTCATATGAAACATGTTCGTGGGAAATCACTGCAATATAAAGCTAATTTATTTATTGCACAGGGAATATTTTGAAACAAATACCTGTTGCACAAATGTAAAAATAAGTTTACCACTCTTATTTTAATAGTTTTGAGTGGTATTTGAAGCAATAGTCAATTTACAGACGTTGTAATTTTCCTAACTGCTATGAAGGTCAAAATATTAAGAAGAAGAAAAAGTTTTCTTCCACATCCTGTGATATTTCTGTAAAATACAATGTGTCCAGATAGATATGCAGTGAAAGCAATGACTTAATTACGAACTCATTCACTGTTATTATAATGCCGGTAAACTATGCCTATGAATTTTCTTTTCCATAAGAGATACTGTAATTTGAACTCTGTTTACTATGGAAAATATCAAAACTACCAACCTTTTTTTATTCTTTCCCTGGTTATGTTTATTTTCTTGTTCTTCCCGGCCAGTGGTGAGTGGCGATTGTTCAGTGGGAATGAGCTTGGAGCATTACTGGGTTGGTGGAGCTTCTACTGCTGGAAAGAGCAAAACCCTGACGTTGGCGCTGTTAAAAACGTCTACATGTTGGCCAGTACTGTCTCATCCAAGATTCTGCGTGCCATTGCCATTAAGGAAGGCTTCCATTTTGAGGTAAGAGTACATTGGTACCTCTACTTACGAAATTAATTTCTTCCAGAACTTGTTTCCTAACTTAGATTTTTTTGTAAGTAAGGTCATATCTTACATTGAATTAGCATATTTTTTTCCATGATCTTTAATACTACCCCCTAAATGTAAATATATCTATATATCTAAATGATCGCAACTTTCTGAATAGGAAACATTGACGGGGTTCAAATGGATGGGAAACAGGGCCCGAGACCTTTTGGGTGAAGACAAGACTGTTCTGTTTGCCTTTGAGGAGGCCATTGGTAAATACACATCCACACACATGCTAATACCTTAGTCGCCTAATTGCCTTAAGTATTTTGAGCATTATCAGAATACTAACAAAACACATTTTTTTTAAAAGCGCATTTGTTTTTTGCTTCTATTGTAACATTAAGGAAAAATGCCTTTACAATTTTCTTATTACTTTAATACAGGCATCTCTTTACCAAGTCTTTCTGGAATTTTTATTATATTTTTGTCCACCTCTAAATGTTCATGTGATTTAGATGAAGCAAAACTTCCTGTTACATTTTTGGCACATTTTCACAACAACCAACATTGACATTTGTAATGGAAATTCCCCTGTAGAGAGACAATGTTGAGCTACGGTATGATGTTTTGTAACACTCAATAATTCCATGCAAACAACAGGAAAAACAAAACCTGGTGATCTTTGAGTACCGCAAATGTAGTTCTCTCTCTTATACCATAAGGTTTTAGCTTCCCAATGACCCTTAACAGGGCTCAACTGTTGTCATTATACCAACAATATGGCTTTCAGCACTTGATCAAACTGAATTTCTATAGACCCACTTTGCTCTATCCTGTGTATTGTGTTGGATGTCAAAACAGCAATAGTCATCGAATTGCATTGCACAATGTGTGTTGCAGGGTATATGTGCAGTCCTGCAGTCTTGGACAAAGATGGAGTGAGCGCTGCTGCAATTGCAGGAGAGATGGTTTGCTACCTGGCTGCTAAATCCAAAAGTCTCTCTCACCAACTTACAACCATCTATGAAGAGTAAGCAGTTACCGGCTGAATATTTCCTCCACTGAGCACGAGCAGGAATTGTTGGAAACTTTTATGGAATTCTGTCTAACAGCAAGCTGCTATTCTTTCTCTTTTAGGTATGGCTACCACCTCAGTAAGAACTCTTACTTTATCTGCCATGACCAGGATGTGATCCGCAGCTTATTCGAACGCCTGCGTAACTACAGCGACGGCAAGAATTCCTACCCGAGCAAATGCGGCATTTTCTCCATCACCGCTGTCCGCGACTTGACCACCGGCTACGACAGTAACCAGCCCGATGACAAGGCTGTACGTGGCAATTTTGTTTTGTTTTGGATATATGTTATGTCTCGAATACAAGTCAATATCTTGTCTGGTTCACAGATTCTTCCCACTTCACGTTCCAGTCAGATGATCACATTTACATTCTCCAACGGGGGAGTGGCCACCATGAGAACCAGCGGCACCGAACCCAAAATCAAATACTACACAGAGTTATGTGCAGCACCTGGTAACAGGTACAGCGATCATAACAAATACCAGTTTAATTTCTGATAAATATGCTAATTCTGACATGTTGGTCCCTCCTGTTGACAGTGATTTGGAGCACCTGAAGAAGGAACTGGACCAACTGGTTGATGCTATCATTGAAAACTTTTTTGAGCCAAAGAAAAACAAATTACAGCCAAAGCCAGAGTAGAACTTAACTTTTAAACATAATGTCTTAATTATACCTATTTGATATCCGATATTATTCCCTATCCGTTATATCTCGCCCACGAAAGAACATGAAACGGCATTTCATATTTAGTCTTAAATCGCATCTGAAACCATTTCAAGTTTTTTCTAGAAGATATTTTTTTAAACCAATTTAGAAATCTTTATTTTCATGAAATCATTTGGTTTTGAGACAATGATCCAACAATTGTTGGTCTATCCATGACATTTTGAGGCTCAGCCATTAAAATGTCATGCGGTCGTCAGGTGACCTTTCACTAAAGACAGTTCTGAGTATTATAGTAATGTGCACATTATATCCATTTCTCCTAAATTATTTTTTCTGTCTTTGAAACATTTAAATCATGATGTTGATAGTATTCATTAGACTACCATTGATGTATTTCAGATGCAACAGTTACCTGTTCTTGCTTGCAAGGCAGATAATGCTGCATATTTAGCCTTACAGTGGGTTGCAATACCTATATCCATGGACTACTACTGTGAATGCAATAATTGTTTTGAACGCTGAAAAAGACCCCTGATTGTGGCTTACTTTCAAATAAGTAAATCTCTGAGTCCTCCATTCCTGAAATTAAAACTTATCTTTTCTTCTTTCTTCAAACATTTTAGCTTTTATTTTATGAAAATTAAGAATTAGTGTGATGAAGACTTTTTTTCCTTTGCATTTTGAAAATAGCACCTAAAGATCCTGAAGACTTTTATGAAAAGCTAATTTTCAAGAGAACCCTCGTGACTTGGAAAATAATATAAAACATTGATTTAAGTAGTGTGAGAGCAAAAACAACAAAATAAATTATTATTTTACACTATAATATTTATCTATCAGTGTAAGCACCGCAATTAACTGGTTGCCATTGACAATGGTGGAATTCCAGTCCATTTGCATGTTCTCGCCGGGCTTGCGTGGGTATTCTCTGGGTACTCTGGCTTCCTCCCACACCCCAAAAACAGGTATGGGTGTAAGCTAGAATAGTTGTACTCTGTCTCCTCGCGCCCTGCGATTGGCTCGCCACCGATTCAGGGGTTCCCTCTGCCTGGTACCCATAGTTAACTGCGATAGGCTCCAGCACCCCCGTAACATTGTAAGGATAAATCGCTTCAGAAAATGAATGAATATTTAATCAAGATCACAGTTGATTTAAGTTAAAAGATCTTTTTAAAAGAAAGATTGTGCGAATCAATTCGTATCACTTAAGTACTGTGTAGTATTATTTTAGTATACATATGTACTACTAGCTTAACGTAGTATACTGTACGTACTATATACGCTTGGCGTGGTGGGCGTGGCTAAGTATTGTGCACGCAGCCTCCACGCACTTAGCACATGTCCCGGTCTAGTGGTGCATGCACGGAGGCAGAGAGGAACCCCTTCTAAATTTAACTCCAACTTATCTCTACGACTAAACAGCCGAGCGACCCCACTCTATGAATGTCTACGCCCGCTTCGTTTGAGTTACGAATTCCCGTGGAACTCGTGTGGTTTCCGCTTCGAAATCGAAACAAGTAAGGAGATCTGAGAGATGCGGTTTTTTCGGTGTTGTTTCCAACCTGTCTTTCCACAGGTGTGCAAATGATTCATTATAAAGCCATAGGAAAACACTTGCGTTTGAATAACCTGCTGTAGTTAATTGTCTATTATGATCTCATAGTTATTACAGGGTTTTTAATTTCGATTGTGTTTCAATGAATGAATGATTTTTGGCGTGAATTGTAAAAGTTGGAGTGGAAGTCGATTATCTTTTTACATCTTTAACCAAATACGTCAGTATAATTGAAGTGTGCGTGTGTCCTTGAAAGTGCAAATGTAAACAACACCAGGGGATCATTTCAGCTTACCCTCTAACCAATTATCCCTTTTATGTGGGGGGTCAGCAATGCATGTCACGCACATTTTATGATTAAGAATTATGGAATTATCATAAATAACAAAATATATGTAGATGAGTTATTGGCAAGGTGGCCTCACAATTCTGAGGTTGTCAATTTGAATCCCGCATCTGATCTGGATGAAGTTTGACTGTTCCCTATGTAGGTTTTCTTTAGGTACTCTGACTGTGTTTTTTAAATCTAGTGACCAGCCAATGGGCGCCACCTGTCCCCCCCTCAAAGTCAGCTCATATAGGCTCACAATTGTCAACTTTTAAGGACATATGTCTTTGGACATGGGTGCATTGGGATCATTTTTAATTTCCCCATGTTGTGATTTGCAGGAGGTGCCATGGAGGGGCTTTATTTTGAAGTGAAGCCCAAAAGAAGGGCACCGCGGAGGGCTCATTCAACCTTAGAGCACGGTTTCTCCATTTCAAATGAGACGACTTGTGGCGAAGTAACGGAGGAGGTGCAATACGAGCTGACGTTAATCGGCTCCATCGCAGTCCACCGTATGACGACAATGGCCATGCTTCCCTGGGTGGTGGCCGAGGTCATCAGGTCACAGGAGCCCAGTACAACAGTGTCCCTATACGTGTCCCCGTCGTGGGTCCGGTGTGTTTGCGTGCGGGCCGGGGGTCAGCTTTGGGACCCCCTTTCGCACACGGTGCTGTTCGAGTGCCAACCTCACCAGGTCAGCAAGCTCATTCACAACAGCCAGGAGCCCAGCAGCTTTGGATGCCTCCTCAGGGACGCCCCATGTTGTGCCTGCTACGTGTTCAAGTGCCAGGATAGCACAAAGGTAATTGAAGAATAATAGTTTAGCTTTTTGGTTTTTAAATGAAAAAGATTCTTTGTTTCTGAGTTATACTGTATCTTTATAAACTATGAAACACAACACGCTCACCTCTTAAGAAGGAATGAACGAGCACAGATGTGACCGCTGTATTGCCCTGTAAACACAAAGTGTTTATGGATAAGCAGTGTCATGACTCACAAGAATAGGAAGTCTATTTGTTTTTTTAGGAATGTTTTAAATAAAACAACCGAGATCCAATGGAAAACTATATCCATCTTGGATTTATAGATTGAATTAATATGATTCCTCACTATTTAGGAATTTCACTCCTTGTGGGCAGAGTACATTTATGTGGTTTTCTACAGGAGTCTGTTCACAGAGCCCCGCATTTTTCAATACATAAAAATGGTTTAGTCCTCCTCGTGCTTGCGTGGGAGTTCTGTGGCTATTTATTCCACTTTCCAAATCATCTATATCTAAATTCTGTCTTTTGGCCTATGCCTGACTGGCAACCAATCCTGAGTGTACTCCAAATATGGGAGAAAATGGCTGGACATAAGCAGTTTGATTTGACCTTCAAGTGTTGTGGGTCAGTACTGTTTGCAACCCAAATTCTAATAAAGCTGGTGCATTGTGTTAAACATAAATAAAATCTGAATAGGGTAACTAGCAATTCAAGTTCAATTTATATTTTATTGTATACACCACAAAGACAAGATATTAATTGTTCAAATGTTATTGTTTTTAGCAAATAATCATTAACTAGAGAATTCTCCACGCACTGAAGTTGTATGTACATCCATCAAGTAAGAATTCCTTTGACAAAACTTTCACATCTGTTGTCCACAGTTCACAAATGTTGATTGAATATTGTTAAAAGAAAAGATCATGTAACAGTTGTAAACATACCGGCACTTTTGGAGGGCCTCATGGAATCCAAATTATTGATTATTTTCTAAAAACAATTAAATTCATCAGTTTGAACTGCATGTACTTTGTCTTTGAAGTGTATTCAAATGAATATAACAGGTTGAATGTGATTTGCAATTGACTATTATTCATGTTTAACAATGTCATTGGAATTGGGGTTGTGCTTAGAAGGAAATTATTTTATATATGTGGGAATAATACTGACTGCAATTTGTGTTGATATTAGTTTTGTGTATTTCACAGCAGTTTTCTTGAGTGAGAGCTCAGACGTGTAAATCAAGCAGGATGGCCAACTATGTTGCCATGGAGATAATTTCCTGTTGCCTCGTGGCTTTTATGATTTGTTTGTTGTGTAGTTTGGTCGTGTGTGGGTGGAGGGAGTGAGGAGACCACCTGTCGCTTAACTTTGTCACACTAACATTGCTTTTGGTCACATGCACGCGCATACAATTTGCATGGAGTCATTGTGAGCAGCTGTGATGCGTTGAACTTTTACCTAAAGTACATGGTATTGTATTAATAACATTTTTTCTTTGTTTAAGTCATTTTTTATTCATATTTCAAAATTATTTTACCTGGGATAATATTGGAATAGGTATAGTGTATTTGACAGGCTTATGGTTCCTTTTCTCAATTGTATAGATTGGATTTCAGCTTTTATAATTCCAAATGTATGTGCCGCTTTTATCCTTCGACACCAAAATCTGGAATTGACACAGATTGAAGAGGTGCTTTCTATTTTAAAAAAAAAGTTGCACTACTTTTTTCCCATAACTATTCCTTTATACCAACTAGTTAACATTGTAATTTTCACCATTTGAACCACTTTTTGAATAGTAAGGCCGCACACATAAATCAGAAAAAAATAAATAATGTGACACCGTATAGAATATGTATACAGCAATGGTGACATGTTATTGTTAGAAACAAAGAACACATCCTTCTGTGAGTTACTCTACCATGGTACAGTTAATTACTGTTATCTGGTTTGGAAATGTCAAGTTGTTTTGATCAGGAATTGACCAGGCTACTTTAATAACCGCTAGATGTCGCTATTACTTGTTTGTTGCAGGATTCTTATCTTCAATTCATACCAATTTGACAAACAATTCGAATTAATGTTCTTTTTAATGCATTTCTATTAATATATTATTTTCTCATGTTTATGTGTTGATATCCATCTGACACAATGTTTTTAGAAAATGGGCGAAAGAACCTTCACATAATCTTGGGCATAAATAGCCTTTTTTTGCAGATTTCAACATGTGCACACCTCAGTTTCACCATATAACCAATATTTTTTTAAAATAGAACCCCAGTTTCCTTGAAAAATCTTAAAAATACTGTACTTTACATGTGCTTTTATACTTTTCAGAACATCATATTAAAAATAATATTTTTTTTTGCTGCACTCACTCTATTCCAAAACAAAAATCAAGAAAGGATGACCACCCAAACCCAGGGTTTATCCTTTGTTATTTTTAAAATATTTAATGTTTACATACAATAAGATATTAACGAAACAGACACAACTTAAATGCTTAATACTTGTTTACAAAGGATATTGCCACTTAAATTCTAATTCTGTGCAAGTACCTAGTAATAATTAGGTCGACTGGGGTAAAACACTTGGAAAAAAACTCAATTTTTGCAATCAGCTTGTGTATTACTATATTTTCCCCAGTGTTTATTTATTTATTTTATATATTTCAAACAAGACAGGACATCCACTTCCTTGATTTATAAAATAATGTATAATTAAAGAAATGTTTCATACTGTTTATATGAAATGGTTGAATTAATTCACCTAAAAGTACTGTACAATCCCAGGGGGGATTGTTTCTTCCTGGTTGGGTGTGTCCGACACACAGGAAATGTTTTACCCTCATTCCCGAGTGCTACTGCATGATGAAGTCTGCGCGTTTTAACCAATTAAACTACTACTAACCGTCCTGAGTTTTGTGTTAGCCGCAGTGAAGACGGAAGTTACTTCTTAATATATACAAAACAAAATTCAAGGTGAATCAAGTGCTGAGACATGCGTCTAAGTGCGGGGCGGAATGGTTTTACTCTGAAAGGTCTAAATAGGATGCGGAGCTGTATGGCACTTGGTGTTTGACACTGAATTTCAAGCTCCTTGGAGTTCGGGAACCAGATTAATTTGACAATGAAATAATACTCGGGTGGAATTTGGTTGCCTTCGAATAAATCAGCAAGAATCACCGTGTATGCCAGGTTCATGGCAAATGTGATGAAAGCCCGACTCCAGCGGTTCAACTTGTTCAACTCCAGACAGGGGGCCAACAAAGATGTAAGTGGAGCTATTAGAAGTTTTTGTTCAACTTTATGGGACGCTTCGGCTAACAGTGGTCGCCGACACTGCCTGTTCGCAATGAATGACCTGATTTATGAAGGTCGAGTTTACGATCGTTTATGATTTAAAAGTAGTCACCACTCGTCGTTTTATAGAGGCCACTGAAAATTATTATCTTTTGGAATATTAGCATGATGGCTAATTTATCACCATTTGCTTTACTGGCATGCAGCAGATGATCATTAAATCTTGGGAAGGAATTTAGCATTAATTTCATTTTTTTTTTATAAAGGGATTATTGTGGATGTTTTGATTCAGCTTTTCATATTTTCTACAAAATAGTAAACACATTTCCTAAGTTAATAAAGTGCAAAAATAGCCTTATTTGACTTTACTCCATCTACTTCTTACTTTTTGTAAACACCCATAAATGTTTAAAATATATATATTTAGAGTTTAAAATATAAAGTAGAAAATTACAAACATTTTGGTTTTGTGCTCATTTTCACTATTCGTGTAAAGGTTTATTTATTTATTTTTAATGATAGTGGATGGTGAGGTTTTACTGGACTGTTTAATGCAGGGGTGGCGAACATGCGGCTTTCGAGCCACATACGGCTCCTGGCCAAAAGGAATGCGGCCCTTTGCTTCTTAGCATATTTTGCATATACTACTGTGGCTCTTTGCCTCATTTCATGTTTCTCTTATTTTTAGTCTTTCTTAAAACACTCAAATTCATCAAGGCCTAAATAATAAATTATATATTTTTTTAAATGATCTGGCAGATTGAATTTTTTTATGATGCTTCTGATGTAAGGTGTGTCTCTTTGACTTTCACAGTTTAAAAGTTTGGTTCTTTGTCTAACTTGTTCGCCACCCCTAATCTAATGCGTCACATGTAGTCCTTGTTAAAAGCTCAGACGAGCTGACCACCCAACAAAGTTGCTGCGGTTTTAGTTGTGGTGGGAATGCTAGATGGTAACAATTCGATAGCTTCTTGTGACGTGTTTTGATTGGGTTGGATTATACAGTGCAGGAGAACGAACGCAACCACAGGAGAAAACAAGTTTACAAACCCATCATTAATTCGTAACTGAATAAGCAAATGATAATGGAAACATATTTGTGGTAAGTTTCCAAAAATGTTATCCTGGTGCTGGGGTAAGAAACAAAGTGGATACTTAATGTCTAAGAAAGAAATGAATGACTGTTTGTCTGAGCAGGTGAAAATCCACTCTGATAAAGTCAAATGCAACAATGAGCCTGTGAGTCATTCTTGGTGATCTCACCTCAAGAGACTGACAATTGGAGCATTTCACTCTTCTTCTTTTCTGTTTTTCTTCCCATCATTAGTCACGTTGACAGAAAACCTGCATCTTGTGCATCAGCAATTCAAATACAGATTCAAAGATGCATCATAATCCATGGAATGCCAGTCGAACCCCGACTCACAAAATTACATGACATTACAGTGGTACCTCGACATACGATCGTAATCCGTTCCGAGATTGAGATCGTATGTCGAGCTTTTCGTAACTCGAGCGAACGTTTCCCATTGAAATGAATTGAAAACAAATTAATTCGTTCCAACCCTCTGAAAAAACACCAAAAACAGGCTATTGGATTGGAAAAAATGTTTTATTTCTTCTAATTCGCCATATATTGACAAAGTAATAAATAACGAGTGGTTTAATAGTAATAAAATGTGTTTGCCTCCGCCCTCGCGATCGCCATCGATGGACTGTTTGCTGTTGTATTGCCTTCAAAATATTCCGAAAATGATGCACACAAATGTCCTCACAATAGGATAACGCACGACCACTTGCCAACGAGAAATAGTCTTTAAAGAACGATCGCAGGACCTTCTTTCCTTAGAAAGAATAACAGGAAATGCAATAGCTGAGCTTCCCACGTATTGATTGTGGGTAATGAAGTTTTATTCTGAGAAAGGGTGCCATTGGCTATTGGTGTTGTGTGCACTCATGTCATGGCCACCTGGCTTCGTCGCATCTCGAAATTTTAATTGTATCGCGAGCGAATTATTCGATCGAAATTTTCGTCATAACACGAGCATGTTGTATGACAAGCATGTTGTATCACGAGGCACCACTGTATAGTGATAGTAATTGAAATGGAATTAATCAAGCCTAAGATTGCTGCTGTCATTTCTTTGTACAGACACTTGTTTGAGGTTTTAACCTTCCTGACTGTCATACAATTATTAGAACAAAAAATGTTATACAACGTGAAGACATTTCAAAGAAAGCCTACTGGTTGCTATAAGTTCGAGCTTTGCTGAGGTGCTTTGAGTTTTTATGTAACTTACGTGATAAAATCACCCACAATTGTTGGATTTTAGGAGTTACATCTCATCATATTTATTCTTTTATAAAGGTTTGTTTGGTCGTGTGAATTTGGACTTGTAGTTTTAGAAAACTTGTGAACGACTATCAAGTTATCGATAGTGTGGAATATATATAAAACATCATACATTCCAACTTGAATGCTATTACTTCATGTAAAAACATGCTAAAATAAAGACACACAACCACCCTGTTTTTGCAATCTCATTAATGGTCATCTGTATTTTAAGACGCTATTGGGTGAAGACATTGTGGTTATCACTGTGCCTTTGTGGTCTTGCTTCTTCCTCTTCAAGAGTTAATGAGGTCTGCATAGAGAATTAGATGCCATGTTGCCACCACACCGTGCCACAATTAATGCATTAGAATGCCTTCTTTGTCTTTTTTTTGCAGCCTAAACTGTCCCCTATGTCAAAATAGTGATGTCAGTGTATTGGCATCCAGTGGCAAACTATTTTAGTGGTGTTTTCCTGCTCTCCTGTTTTTTTTCTTACTATCCTGTCTGCGATAAAGCCTCCTGAACTTTGAGCCGGCGTGGGCTTTGGCTGTGCTCCACAAGACACATGACTGTGGGGAGGTACACAAGCTGGAAAATGTGCCTGTTTGTGAAGATTTGTCAGGCCAGACAGAATGCCAGTGGGGAGGGAGGTTTCAAAACCTAGAATTTATTATTTCTCACACTTACTTGTCTTTTTCTTACAATAATTCCTAACTGCTCCAGTACACAAGAGGTCGAATTGAATTCTCATTTACCTTCATTTTCAAACGATAAACCAAAGTTAATTAAGTATGAAAATTATGCTAATTTCTCTTATGCTTGTACAGTGGTACCTCGTGATACAACATGCTCGTGTTACGACGAAAATTCCGATCGAATAATTCGCTCGCGATACAATTAAATTTCGAGATGCGACGAAGCCAGGTGGCCATGACATGAGAGGCTGTTTATCATTGTAGCGCAATGTCTTTTTTTTGGTGCATCTCTTTTGCATACCTGTCAACCTCTGCCGATAACTGCCCTTATAAATGATTATGATTCCCCTTACAAACCCCCCAAAAACCTTACAAACACCGTACGAGTCGTACGACTCGTACGGTGTTTGTAAGGTTTTTGGGGGGTTTGTAAGGGGAATCACTCCAAGTTACCTTAAATTTGTTTGTTCGTTTACGAGTGCGTTGTTGCCGTGGATAAAGTCCCCCCGAACAGCCCCCACCTCCGCCTCCGTGTGTATGTTGTTCCCTTCCCCTCCGCGAAATGCGTCTAATTTTACTTCTATTAAAGACATTTTATTATTATTAAACCACTCGTTATTTATTACTTTGTCAATATATGGCGAATTAGAAGAAATAAAACATTTTTTCCAATCCAATATCCTGTTTTTGGTGTTTATTCAGAGGGTTGGAACGAATTAATTTGTTTTCAATTCATTTCAACGGGAAACGTTTGCTCGAGTTACGAAAAGCTCGACATACGATCTCAGTCTCGGAACGGATTACGATCGTATGTCGAGGTACCACTGTAATTATAAAAAAATAGAATGTAAATACATGGCTACATTTAGGGATTTCAGGAATAGTATGTTGGGAAACTGTTGTAAGACCTCCTGTACAGCATTATTAAATTTCACATTCCTAAAAAAAAAGAAAGAAAACACTCATGGTCTTCTCGCCCTTTAACTAACACTGAAGTATTTCATGTTTGTGACCCAGAATTGCAGCTTCTCCTTCCCTATGGTGTCACTTATGAAACTTCCCTCTTTTTTCAGTTCACAACTACAGTAGCTCTATTTAATGCTTCGTAAGAGACTGTATGCTTTTTCAGTGCAGTTCCTCTGTGAGAGCTCATAACGGTGGAAGGACACACTCTGGCTGTGTCCAACTGATTTCCTGTGACTGATCCCCCTTCATGGACATGTTTGTTTTGCTTGTTGGTCTTGGAAGTCTTTGCTCCTTTTCACCTTTAGTTATCTTGTCAGCATCTTTTAACGTTTTGGGAATGTTTATTAATATTGGACGGCCTGGAACAGAATCAGGTTCTGACCGCTATAATAAACTTGAGTACCGTATTTTCTTTTCTTCGTATTTTTTCAAGATAGGTTTTTAGGCAATTATAAATAATCCCTCAAAATATTTTTTTAAATAAAGTAACTCCTGAAACCACCTACAGAAATCCTCTGTTTACAAATATTACATTCACTGTCTTTGTTTTCCAAACAGAATTAATCCCACCCAGCGATCCCACCCAGGGGACATGTTTGTCTTGTAGTTTAATTTACAGCATCCGAAAAAAATGTGCAGGTTCTAAATACACAGGGAGGCTGAACTGAATCTAAATCTGGTAAAATTGCCATAATAATCACTATTATCGATACAGGGAATTGGATCAGGGTGGCGCTATATTGGAGCATGTTAAAACCTAAAAATGATTTTTTTTTAAATATCCTTTTTAACCTAGAAACCTTCCATTTTACTTACAATATTAAAGTTAACCTGATAATGCCTATAATGTCACTAGCTTAATGTGAAAATAAAATGTGTGCTCTGGGAGCTATATCAGGAAGGCTATTGTTCTGAATACAGCTAAAAAAACTTCCTTGCCTTGACAAGTTGCAGCAGGATCTGGCAAGACAAAAAAAGAAGAAAAACACCAGTTGTAGCGGCTGCTCCGATATCCCATATTAATGACATAATTCATGTGACTCAACCTATAATCAAAGTTCCTGCAATGTCTTCTTTGCTCTGGTGGTGCAATGTTGCAAGGTTAGCCAGCACAGGCACGTGACGACCAAAGGTTTCGATGTGGTTTGTGATGTCGTCACTTCTTGGCTCTTGTGACACAAATAGGACATTTTTAAACATGTTTTGTTGTGTGTTTTCTAGACACGTCCATATTAAATCAACTACAAAGAGGTTCACTTGCATTTCCAGTACGCACATGTCATTGTTAAATACTTTTATCATTTAAAGCTAAGAGAAGCCATGGACACGCATTTTTGTGTCAATGGTTCCCCAAACAATACCAGCAGCTCTTCCAAGCTGGACTTGGTAGCAGTTATGATCATTTATCTCAACATACACTGGTATAAATTTCTGATCTGAATGGAAGCATGGGACTCCAGTCTAAAACAATGAAGTATGTTGTGAAGAAAAGACCGCATGTTATGTCTGCTACGCGATTGCACACTAAAATAATTAAGTTTAATATTGTGACTCATGGAATTACTCAAGATATAACGGGGTTCCTATTGGGCAATTGGGCACAACATCAATGAAGCGCCTTACCAATCCTCCAAAACCACCCTCTGTTCAAGTTCAAACTTAATTACTCCCCATGCTCAATTCAGACATCTGTTGACTGTCCCCAGAAAATGTTTGACAATTTCAAAGTATTTTTTTTTTACTTTCATATTTGCATGCATCTCAAATTTCCACCTCAACACACCCTTCATAATTCACGGTTTGTCTGTTTCAGGTCCCTGAGATCATTAGCACGCTCAGGCAAGCTGGCAAAAGCTCCGCGCGCAATGATGATACCCTCACCATTTCCAACACGACTCTGGCAGATCCCGGAGACATCAAGCCACTGGAAACACACACCATCTTTTCTTCTCTTTCCACAGCAGGTCCTGTGGTGAACAACCCTGCCTTGTCTCCATCAGCCTTTTCCAAAAAGTTTGAGGTGCTCTTTTGCGGCCGCGTGAGTGTCGCACACAAAAAGGCCCCCCCTGCACTCATTGACGAATGCATCGAAAAATTCAGCCAGTTAGCTCAGGGCCCAGGGACCCCCAAAAGAAGTGTAAATACCGGAGGACTAGTTGGTGGACTGAAGAGGGCGTTAGCCTTCCAGTCTAGCGGACTTGGGAATGCTGCTTCAGGTGATGGTGCCACTGGGAGTCCCACCAATGGGAAACGCCCACTGTTGTTCAAACGGGACCCTAGTTTTCCATCTCTGCAAGCCCTGGATGAGAATGGGCTCTCACCTGAGATCTCAAATATCAACACGACAGAAGCGGAAGTTCACTCTCCTGGGGTCCAGCCCACCAGCTTGCAGGAGAATCGCACCATGCTATTTACGGTAAATGCAATCACGAGACTCCTCGATCCGATCCCGATATGATTCAACGTATGATGTCGCAATTACATAGATAATGTTTAGTGGAGTAAATTGTGGTAAAATTGTAAGGAGAGAAAATATCCATATGACAGACCACAATATCTGAGTCGGCGTAATTTTTAAATACGAATAAGTTATGCTGTGGACAAAAGTCCCAAAAGACAGATAATTGCATGATTCTGCTGGATAAATGCTGACTGTAACTGAACACACACTGTCCTCATTGACCTTCATTTGACCACCGTTACACTCTTCCAGCATAAGTTTCCTGTTTATCTATCATACAGGAAATGGTCGCCACTAACTCAGGAAATTAGGAATTTCGTTGCTGCCCACCTCAGCAGACACCAATTTTCATTCTTTCGTCTGGATAGATACGGTGACATCACCGTGGTGATATCATCATTTCACTTTTTTTTTCTTTCCTGTCAAGCCACATTAAATCCATGTCTTCTGCTTGGCTTAAGTTTGAGCAGAGCAGTGAAGGGGAACCCCTGACAAGAATCCCATCTGAGTACTCGCAGGCCTGAGATCGCAAGCTCATTGCAAACCTCCGAATGCCCTCTTGAGGCTAAGAACTGAGAGTAACTCATGTTCTAATTATGCTTTGAATAGGGGACATGCTCTGGAGCGGAACTATCTGAACAGAGAAAAAAAAATGAAAATGTCACTTAACACGTTTGATGGTTTTTAAAGAAATGTAAGAGATTATATTTTCATGAAGTCATTAACCTAATGCCTCGTTCACCCTTTGCTAAATTCTCGGTCTGTTATCAGTGCACTTCAAATTTTTCTTCCTCGGTGATTCACGACAAGTTTTGACATGTGATGAGCGGTGCACCTCGCCAATTTCATCACAGGACAATATCAATTCTATGGACAATGATACAAGATTTACCACAGTATGATTTCTAGTGGATTCTAGGGCCTCTGATCGATTTTGTACAGTTATGTAGACATTTAACACAATACAAAAAACAGTTAAAGCAATTTTGACCCATTTAATTAATGGTTTTTTTCCTCAACAAAATGGCATATCTAAAAAAAAAAAAAAAAAACGATATTGAGGAATATTTTGTATCAATCTGGATACTTTTTCATGCTGATTTGATATCGATCGATTCCTTATTTACATTATTTGCCCATTAGACAGTCTGCCACGATTCAATTTGAAACAAGGGCTTTTGATTGATGTGCTGATCCAGATTGACGTATTATTAAAACCCCTACATGTGACCAAGTCTACCAAGGTTTTGATTTCTCCCCAGAGATATCGGGATTGGGATGATGTGTTTTATTAATGACTGATCCATACAAAGTGTTTTAACACTATCTCCTCTTGTAGGTGGGAAGGTCCCAGATTTTTCTGGTTAGCCCCGACACAAAGAAAGTTGCCATTGAAAAGAGTTTCCGGGAAATCTCTTTCTGCTCCCAAGTATGTACCTTTTGGTTTTCTCCAAAAATGTAATATTTAATGCTTTAGAGCACAGGTGTCAAAGTGGTGGCCCGTGGGCCAAATCTGGCCCACCGCATCATTTTGTGTGGCCCGAGAAAGTAAATGATGAGTGCCAACTTTCCGTTTTATGATGAAATTCAAATGAAGATTGTAGATTATTTCCTGTGTTTCCTCATTTTAAATAAAAAATGTGTACTAATTTGAATGTCCAAAAATAATCAATCGATTAGCACGATTGAGAAAGCTGTCAATTTATTAATCGATTAATTTTGGCAGCCTAGTTGGAAGACATAACGGCCCTCCGGATGTAATGGAAACTACCATGTGGCTAGCGACAAAAAATGAGTTTGACACCCCTGCTTTAGAGTGTCACTTTGTCTTTTCAGGGTATTCGCCATGTGGACCACTTTGGATTTATTTGCAGGGAAACTGTGGATAGAGGAAGTTGCCACTTTGTTTGCTATATCTTTCAGTGTACGGATGAATCGCTGGTGAGCTTTTTGAAGGCACAAGGTGCTAAACTTTGTTTTCCCTGCCAAGTCAAGTGAATGGAATGTTGGATAGATTAAAAAAATGTTGGATTGTAACAACCACAATCCCATGTAACTAAACACTGGACAAGAAAACAACAGAAGGCAATATATAGTTCTGATCCACACTTTTTTCACTGAGTGAATTTTTATGTAGTGAACAGTAGAACTTTACAGGCGACATGACTTAAGTTTTTGTTTTCGCTAGGTGGACGAGATCATGCTGACCTTGAAGCAGGCATTCTCCGTAGCAGCTGTGCAGCAGAATGCTAAGAGCCAGAGCCAACAGTGTGACAGCTGCCCCATGCTGAAGCTTCACAAGTTGTGTGAGAGAATAGAAGGTGAGAAAAAAAGTAACCGACGTGACCATTTAGCGTTGTTTGGATGATTTACATTCTGTTTCTGATTAATCACTGACTGTTTTTATTTGGCATGTCTCGCTAGGTCTAAATGCATCAAAAACCAAAATAGAGCTCCAGAGACATCTAGCCACTCTGGACAACCAGGATCAAGCTTCAGTTTTTGAGAATACTATGGTAATATAGACCTGCTGCAAATTATGACACTTCCAACAACTGAGTGCATGTGTGAGCATGAAATGTTGACTTTATCTTTATTTTTCTTTATTCGTCTCATCATCTACAGATCTGAAATATAGTTGTGTTCTTTTTCCATTAAAAATTAAAAAAAACATTCTGGTAATGGAAGTAGATTTACTGGAATTTCCACCTTTTTTTGAAGTGGAAAGTTGACTTCAGTCATTTTAATGTGTATAGTTTGGAAACTCATTTTTATCATTGGCCAAGAAAGCCAACACAATATTTTTGGGCAGTGTGGAAGTATGCTGTTGCTGACACCTACTGGTAATTTTGTTAAACTGCAATTTATTTGTGGTGATTACAGGAAATGTCTAAAAACAAATAAAACTTTACACTGCTGACAACTCTCGCAGAAATAAACATGGACAATATATTGGTTTCATCATTCCATTAATATTTATAACAATATCTTCTGCCTGGTAGAGGTCTCGTCCTAAAAGTGAACAGGAAGAAAATGAGCTTGTAATGGCATCTTTGAGGAATCTGTATGAGGAGAGACAGAGGATCCATCATCACACACTGGCAAAGGAGACCAAACAGGTTATGAGTACTCTTTAATATATTTTGATATATTTTCGCTTGTGTTAAATGTATAGAAATAGCCTCTTTTAACACATTAATACATGGCTACTCATTTGACTAATTGTTAATTCATTGATTCATCTTGATTTTTAATGCAGAACGAGGAAGTGGTGGCTGCTCCAGTTGAAGTACAGCAACCAAGTAGCAGTCGACAGCGTCTTGAACAGTTCAAAAGTCGAGCCAAGCGTTCTTTAACAGAGTCCTTAGAGGGTATTTGGAAGGTAAGAGTATACTCATCAAACTAGAAAGTTTAAATTTCAATTATGTTTGACACTATGGTTGTTAACATTGTAAGACATTGGCACATTCCATGCTCTTATTTTTATTGGCAGGGAAGCGGAAAGTCTAATTCTCAGAGAAGCAACAGTGAAAGAAGCCATAGTGTCTCCTCCATTTCTACTGCCAATAGTCAGGACCAATCCTGCTCAGATGACCCCTTATCGAGTGCCTCACTATCCACCAGCCCACTCAGGTGAATTCATCTGGATAAAACAGCATTGACTCATATTGTACTAAATCCATTGTCGCCTGTGCACCCTCGATATGCGGGTGTCAGATGTAGTGGTTCCTCAAATATCAAGAGCCAGTAGAACCCGCTTTTCCTCCGCTCATGGAAATTGGATATGGGGAAGGCATTTAACTTTAAGTGTAAAAAGGCTTAATCTTTAAAGTATAATTTTCTTGCTTTTACTGTAAATTTTTTGGAGAGTCACAGTTTTTGCTGATACCTTTTTCAAATTTTACATACAGATACATGCATTTCAGGGAGGGAAACCCGAGTTTCCAGGTTCCTAATCAGAATCCCTGAATATAATATTGTTGACAGCACCTAATTTTAGTGTAAACTCACTCATCTTTAACTTTGTCTTTTTCCCTCGTTCAGGTGCCACAATTCAACGGGAAACCTCAAACAGCTAGACCCTTTTGCATCCCCCTCGCAGTCCCCCACCTCCCTTTTCCTAAGTGACAGTCAGCCACAGAGCTTCCGTAGACGTGCCAGCACCTTTAGCCACCCTCCAAGTCCTTCCACAGCAGATAATTCACCATCTTGCACTTTAACCCATACGCCACAACAAGACCCTGCGGCTCCTTCGAAGGCCAAGCTTTTAAGGCACTACTCTGTCAGCACCGACACGCCACATCAGAGCAAGTAAGAAACACACAATCTAGGTGGCATAAGAAATTGTCTTCATTAGAGTACTGTACATGCAACGCGAAATATAATTGTCTCACCCCTTAACCATTCACTCCTGAGTAAAAAGATTGGAGAAACTTGTCGAGAAGAGTGTTAAGGCATACATGTAGCTCCTTTTAGCATATCTCAGGTGACAACTAGAGCACAAGGCTTTTCATATCCCATTCCATGCTGACACAAGGACATGGAAACCTGATCATATGGTTTGTTTTTCAGCGTTTGAAATGTACACCGTTCCATTATTTTTACATCATTTATCAACAAAACACATTTTTTTCCACTGTTATATTTTTCTAGCCGGAAAGAAATTGCCAAATATGTGTATACCTATATGGTCTCGGTTGTTTCAATAGGTTGTTTAATTTTATTTAAGCAAAGTGGACATTTTTCTGTGTCAGGTTCAACTAAAATGGAAAATATCCATTATGCTCACATTGTTTTCCTTGAGTCCACTCCCATTAGTCTGTTCACATTTTACCATGGGCTCTGCTTGACTTTTCTACTTTTTGACCATCCTCATTTGCACCACTTCTCAGATGTGTTCGCTCTGACAGCACCCTTCCTCCTGTTCCAAACAGCTCTGCATCCTCATCTTCTCTTCTTCCTCCTTCCTCCCCTTCAACCAGAGCAAGTCTCAGTAAAAGACGGTGAGATTGCTGAGCTGGTTTCACTTGTGTGAATGTCTGTGTTCTGATTTGTTTCTAGGCTTCTCTCATATATGTTTTCTGTCCATTCATAGAACACCTTGTTCACATGGTGGAATGTAAGAAGTGTGATTAAATGATTTTCCTCAGCTGACATCATGAAACAAATAGATTGTTTTTAAATATGTACATCCGACAGTTTTTGCTCGTTCAAATGTTTAAAATTGAATAGATTGGCCCTCAAGCTATTTTTGAAGTTTAAAAAAAGTTTATATCTACGCACACACACTCATGTGTAGGTGAATATGTATATATATTCATACACACACGTGTCGAGTACACCATTAGTATACTACTGGTACTAAAGTATAGTAATACTGACATTTATAGATGGACCTGAATTGTTTCCACCCAGCGAGAAATAGCAATATACTTATTGCATTCTGTGTGTGTGCAAATGAGGACACTTTCTCTTTTCATCCGCTTCTCTTCATTCTGTCATCTTCATCAGTCCTCTGGGGGGACTGCGTGCACGACTTCACTCGTCATCCTCCGTTCCTAATTTTTTGAAATTTCAATTCCTGGCCCCTGTCGAAGAAAATGACTTCCCAGAAACAAAGAGCAGGTACACATCTATATCAGACAACTACCAGTCTTTCTGAAGATCTATGGTTTTTTTTTTTGGTGCCTCTGACTTGTTTGTTACATGTGTGGTTTCATGGCTGAACTTTGTTTCACTTTGTTTTTCCAGAGATGTACCGGCACTCTATGCATCAAATGTAGAATGTGAAGTTGGGGAAAGCCCCCTGCGCAGTCACCGACACTCCTGGCGGCAGCAGATTTTCCTGCGAGTCGCAACTCCTCAGAAAAGCAGCGATATTAACGGTAAGAACTCTGAAGAAGGGTCGCTGATTTTGTTGTTTATCATTCCCCAGAATTTGGTGCGTGCAGGGTAGAATCGATTACCGCTCAGTACCAGTGATTGTGAGTGCAAATGGTTGTTTAGGGTGTCGTCTGCCTTTCGCCTCAAGTCAGCTCGGCTAGGCTCAAGCAACCTGTGTTTCTGTTAACGATAAACGGTGATGCAAATGAAGGAATCCTGAGGAAAGTATTATTTGCTTTTGAATTAAAACATTTTCAAGTTGTCGCTTTCATCGCTCCAAACTATGTTTTAATGAGGGGAAAAAGTAGTGATGAAATGGGAAAACTTTTGTCAAATCGCGTAAGATGTTTTGTCATGTAACTCTTCAACCGATGCAGTTATAGAGTCTTTCCACTTTGTGTCACTCTTTCATCAGAAATTATGCTTAACCTCCTACGACCTGGCGTCCATGTGTGGACATCACATTTTTGGTTGTCAAAGACTACAATGTTAAATTTTGGACTACAAGGGCCTGGCGTCCACTTATGATGTGGACATCATTTTTCTCAGAAACTACATCATGTAAAAAAATAATTCTTTGTTTTTACACTCAGGTCCCAATTAGCCTAAATATCAAAGTGAAAGTAAAAATGCATGCCTTGCAAGAGTTTGGGTCTTAGGAGGTTAAATAAAGGGTTGTGTTACTATTGGTTCACTCATTAGCTGCCAATAGTGATCGACATTTGAACTGGGAGGGCTTGGCAGCGTGTGAATACATTGATTGGCAATCCCCTCATCCCCCACCCAATGCGCAAATAGATTGGATATCTACCAGGGACCGAGAATTGAAATTCACTGCAGAAGGCAGAAGGATGAAAAGAGCCACGTGACTGGATGTCATTGTCAATGGCACTAAAAAAAGTTCATCAACCAACTCTCATGCTAAATACGTAAAAAACAATGTTTTACTACATTTTTTTTTAGTCATCTTAATCTCAGCAGACAGAAATGTCGTTCCTCTTCCGTGGCGGCACTTATACTTGTTCCTACCTGTCGTCAGATCCTGTCTTGAGATAATTACACATCATATGCTATCTGTGTATGACATTGAATTGCTGAAAGATGAGATTGTTTGGTATTCACATTGCACAGCTGGTATGAAACTGACTTTTAAAAACTTTCTAAGAAACTGTCCCACTGACTCCAGAAGTCTGATCATGGGTGTGTTAAGGAAGTTGGCCTTGTGTCTCAAGGTCATGTTGAATGTCCACATAGACGGCACCAAAGGGAAGCGCCAGCCTTGTTGACTCACTTTGCATGGTGGTTCTCGTATTGTATGTAAAGGCAAGGTGAAGTTATAAATTAGAGTGATTCAAGTACCTTGGTTTTCAAAAGACAATTGAATTCCTGGCGCTGCAAACCCAGTAATTGTCCTGTGGGACAATCCTTGGACTGTGCGGACACACGACCTGTGACACACAAACTACTGAGCACTTGTTGAAATGATGTAGCCGTCTGTGTTTGTCCAACAAAAACATGTCTCTGAGACTTGCATGTCCGTTAAGAGCGTTGTTTGTTTAGTGACTGTGCTAAATGTTGCAGCACATCTTTGAAAGCCTACCTGACACAGACAGAAGGTACACATTGATCTGATGATCATGTGACACAAAGAATAGTATTGTCATCGTTTTCGCACGTATTGTGTTGATGTACAATCAATGTAGGTGAAATGCTGTCCTCCCAGTTGTCACTGGATGTCTTTCGCCCAGACAACACAGGGTATTTTGAGGTTTGGGATCCACCCTGTACTTTGGGTGGAGTTTCACAACATTTTATTCTTGGTGTCGGTTGCACTCCTCTGTGTCAAAATATACTCATCTAACTTTAGCTTTACTTTTTATTTTTGCTTGAATGTCACAAAGATTTGAGAGAAGATGGCTGTTGCTTATTTGGTGCTAGTGTGCATTGTCTGTCTTTTGTGTGTATCTGGCCTGCCTCAAACGATTGTTTTGATAGCCGACTAATCACGTATTGTTGTGTTCAGTTGGCTAAAAAGATCAAATAAAAATCACTATTGTGCCAGCAATAAATGCTCTTAGATAACCATCATTAGCTTCCAGCTTGAGGTGTTTCAGGTATTTATATACTTTGAATAAACATAATTAGGATTATAGTGCATTGAACTTTTATTAAACTGCTCTGAATTTTCCAATATCTGTGATAATTTTATAAATGATGTGGCCAATATGAATTGGAATTAAAAATTATGCATTCTTAAAAAGTACTATTTATACAACTGCCGTTGTAGCTGTTGATTTTTTGGGGGGGTCATGTTATAATTTTATATAATATTCTTTAACAGCGAAGCAAATAATAATGTATTGTCTATATAAAATCAATGAATTCCTGCAAGTAAATCAAAATTATACTTCTTTATGAAACAAAATACAACATTCACTAATTGATAGGAGACCTTGCCGTTAACAAATGGTAGGCCAATAAGCATTTTCAAAATTAGAAAGATAAGATTAGTTGGATCAATCCATTTAAGGCAATCTATGTGAAATGGGTCATTTACGTGTATTTGACATCGGCAACTTTTTATAAGTAAACATCTAAATTTGTTCACTAAACTGGTGTCATGGGATAAAATTCTTGTCTCTTTCAGAGCGTGGAGACGGTGTAGATGGGGGTCGTGTGTGTGGGGGCCAAGCTGTCTGTGCAGGAAGTGGGGACTTGTCCATGAGGGTACTGCCCGAAGAAAGAAGCAAAAAGAGCAAAGAGGAGCTAAGGGAACTATGGAGGACAGCCATCCTCCAACAAATCCTTCTCCAGAGAATGGAACGAGAGAACCTGAAACTACAGGGTGAGTGAAACTGATCAAGGGGGGAAAAAATTGCATTCGCTTCCCCCCTTGTGTTTCAGCTTGAGTTCACAAATCCAAAACAAGTTTCCCAACAAGTATTTTTTCACATGATTGCATGCTAAAGTTTTAAAGTTCTGTTAATAAATGTACTAGAAATCAAATCCTTATCCTTTTGAGACTCCAGGAGATGCTTTGAGATGAAGCACATACCTGGTTTGTATTTTGTTTCATAAATAAATTATATTCTTAGTGCAAGTTATATAAAGATGCAAATTTATGAAATACATTTGTACTTGTTTGGCACATTCATGGGTATGCTAAGTACCCCACCCATTTTCTGACCTAGTTGGATGGTAAACAGTTACAGTAAGTACACACCCCTCACTGCTTTATTGGCTACACAGCAAGGTGTTGGTATTATGTGGGTCAAAAATGATGTAAGAAAATCATGTCTGATCTTTCACCACATATTTATCATTTTCTGTCAGATATAAAATATTCAGATCACAACTTTCTTGGTTGGGTTTTTTTCTGCTCTGATAGGGTTGGAACTGCCATTGTGACTGTTTTTCAACTGTCTGGAACTTAGCTCCCTATTGCTGTCTTCTAACCATTTTCCATATTATTTTGTAAATAATTCCAAGAACACACGCATTATCTCCTCACAATCACAGTACAGTTGAGCAGCTATGGTGAAGTAAAAAAACAAACCGGTTCGGCAACCTGCTCGACGTCTAATTAGTTTGTATTTCCCCATAATGCTAATAGATAATATCCATTTTCCTGTCAAATTACCACAATTATTAAACCATTATTAACAGTGACATATTTGTAGAGTAGCAATTTTACAACTCTAATTGCCATACATTGCAGTCATTAACGTTAACCACGTTGAGTTTAGATCATTTACCGAAATATCGAGCACTTAAATAATGATTAATTCAAACACAACCCTCTTAGGTGAAACTCAAGTCGTTTAAATTTGGTGGAATAGCGTGTCCGTTTTGGGTCAACCGTGTCTATGTGCGTGGGTCAGTCACCTCTTGGGTGGAGTCCCTACAGTACCATTTGTTTTATCAAGGGAGGTATTTTCCAGAGAAAGGCAGTTTTGGGCTAATAGACATCAGGGTTGTGCTGTGTTGGACCACAGCCAGTGACTGTGTTCTAATGAACTTGACTCCAGTCTGCTGATAAGCTTAGATGTCTATTCTTATTCAGCGTGTAATGGCGCAGCCCCCACAAAAACTTCCCTCCATTGCTCAGAACTGTTATTACTGACCTATATTGAGAAACGTCACATATTTTATGTTTAGAAAAATCTTTTGACACACCACCAATTAATCTCAGGAAGTAAAAATGTCTCAATTTACTCACTGTTTTACTTTAGTCATTGCGAAATCTTTTGTTTCCGTTTTGACTCTTAACAAATGCAAGCGTCCGTAAACAGTTCTAAGTCTTTGTCTATTGCTTTTATGGGAGTTGTCCTGAAAAAGCTGAAAATAAGTTTCTAACCAATTGTGTAAAAAGTGAACTTCTAATGATCTTTCACTACATAACACAGGAATCCTCTAAAATAATAACACCCGCTGGGCAGCCCCATCTATTCTGCAGTATTTTTTTTGTTCAGTGTACAAATTTCTTGTCACATCAAGATATTTTGAAAAAATATCAATTTCAAAATGAATAGTACAAATCAGGAAGAATCATAATGTTCTTGGTACACCTCATAGATGTTTTAGGCGTATAATGAAATGAATCACAGAGGAACATAACATGTTAAAACTACACATATGTTAGCTAGTTGGGCAGTCAGTAGCACACACAAGAACATTACATGGCAGTTTACAGTTACATTTGATGCTCTTTCCTCATCAAGCCTCACATATGCCTGTAGATGTATCTACCCAATTGCAAGACACGCAGAATTTCCAGGTTAAAGGCCTTTTAGATTTGTTGGATACCAACTGAAGCTCAGCAAT
Organism: Stigmatopora argus; assembly: GCF_051989625.1. Taxonomy (NCBI): domain Eukaryota; kingdom Metazoa; phylum Chordata; class Actinopteri; order Syngnathiformes; family Syngnathidae; genus Stigmatopora; species Stigmatopora argus. The sequence continues at coordinate 11,064,862 of NC_135393.1, forward strand.
ATAATAGGAAATCTGAGCCAGGCTGCCAAAATGAAGCCAATAAGTGTTCAAAATAGTTTAACAGAAGCTGCATTTCTCCTCCATCGTTCATATATGCATATTTGATCTCACTGGCATCACAATGACACAATCAATCCCTGAATTATTTTCTCCCATTCCAATTGATGGTAGATAAGTTTCTCCTCTATTCTTGTTCTTGTCTTTACGCCTTCCATCTGTTAGGAAAATGTGACCCAAAATGCCAACAAAAACAAATCATAATACCCTGTGTAATAAATGCTCGCATCTCTTGCATGAGACATTCAATAGAACAAGTTAAGCACCATATTTTATGAGCTTTAGTACTTTAGCACAATAAGTCGACAACAGTCGAAGATTGTCCGACACACTTAAGCTCATCACAGCTGGAGTGTTATCACAATGACATCACATCACTTCATGCCAATTTTTTCAGTGGAGGGATCACTTCTAATCACTTTGGTTGCTTCACGACACCTAATAAACACTGCCTTTTCATTGAGGGGTGGGGGGTGAAAGTAATTTGGATCAGGCTGTGGCCTCATTCACACTTTGTCTTTGTAGTTATGATATCATTCTCAGCGCATCTGCAAAGTTGCGGCTGGCCACTTCGTGAAGACCACGGCGCGAGAAAAGGGGTGATTGAAAGCAGTTGACAGAAAAGACAAATAGACTGAGCAAGTGAAGCGAGTTGCATTTCAACAAGATAACAGGAGAAGAATGGGGCTGTGCGTTAAGAGACTGGCGAGGCAGCCAGCGGAAGGGTGTTGTCAAAAACAAGAACAGATTACAGCCTCTGGGTGTGTCCACACCTTCTTTGATCATGTATGCAAATAGAAACGTTTGAGTTGTCCATATTCTGTGATAGTTTAAAATTCGTGGCAGCAAAGACAATTTTCCTGAAAAAAAATTAATTGGCCCAGCGGTTAGCACGTCAGCCTCACAGTTCTAAGGTCGTGAGTTTGATCCCAGCCCGGTCCTCACTTTGTGGAGTTTGCATGTTCTCCCCCCCCAGGCATTATGGATTTAAGAAGGCACACTTCCATTATATTGTCTAAACATCATTGTTACATGCCATATCTGTAATGTGGAGGGTTTTTTTTCAGCTAAGAAGAAAAGTCCACAAAAACATATTGAGGCAGATTTGTATATATTAAGACTTATTTATGTAGGCCTTTGTGTATTGGAAAATTGTAACAAAATGGAACATTTGCATGTGTTTGTTGTTTGCAGCTTCAGAAAGCGATTTGCAGAACAAGCGCCTCAAGCTGGACTACGATGAAATAACACCATGTCTGAAGGATGTCACGTTGGTCTGGGAGAAGATGCTGGGAACTCCTGGAAGGGCAAAGGTCAAATTTGAGAGCGAAACCATACATGCGTCTGTTGCACAAGGTATGTTTGCCTTTAAATATCAGTACTGGCTTTGCAAATATTGGCCAAAGCTTACTGTATAATTCGTCCTGACTTGAACTGTGGCTTCCTTATCAGCCCTTTCCCTGAGGACTGCAAAGGAATCTCTATGATATTTCCCTTTTAAACTACCTATAGTTTTTTTCCCCTTTCCTTTGTCGGGTGTTTCGTGCCGAAAAAAAGCGTATCTTTTGTTTGCTGCTACTACTTTTAATATCTAACTGGATCTTACGGTAGTCGCTCTGTGCACTAAAATAATTTATTGTTATTGATTTTTATAGCATGGAAGTAATATAATGTATGTATTATCTTGCAACTGCTCTTCAAAATTCTCTCTAGAAATAAATGAAAAGTTAAATTCAGGATAAGTATAAGAAGACCTCTTTATATATTTTGATCGGGAAAACATAACATCTCTTCAATGTATAATTTTTCTATCAGAACTTCAACTCAAGCCAACTACCTTGAGACAAATATATTTCCTCAACACCTTTTGCATCTTTTGTTCTGCTGCGTACAGGGGTGCCGAGGCAGCATCGAGGTGAGATCTGGAAGTTCCTCTCTGAACAGTACCTGCTTAAGCAGACGGTCCCCTCTCGGCCACCAACCAATGACAAACCATACAAAGAGCTCCTCAAACAACTCACTTCCCAACAGCATGCCATCCTCATAGATCTGGGTAAGTGCACACTATACAGCGGAACCTCTGAATAAAACAAAATTGCACTAACAGATCCATTAATCTGTTCCAGACAACCAAAAAAGTTAACATGAATACATTTTATTGACAATAACTTTACTATGGCATTGTCAAACCACTATTAAATATATATAAATAACCAATTAAACTGATGAATTTCAATAGAACTTGAGCCTTCCTTTAAAATTCATCTATTGAGGTAGAAAAACTTTTTTTTTTTTTAACTTCTGTAGTAGCTAACACATGACCCAACAGATGACTTGGTAAATTTCACAATGTTTTTGCTCAGTGCAATAACTATGCAACAGAATTTTCTTTGTTAGAGTGGGGTGGGTTATACCGATGTTTCCCCAAGTGCAGGCTTGTATTTTCGCCTTGCCGTCGGTTACACCGTTTTTAGGCAGTTTACTAATTGCTTTGGATCGATTTGCAACAACAAAGGCAGACTTGTGAGCTGAATTTTCAATTCTGGGAAACGAATTACTAAGCCAAGCAGTTTTTTCCCCACAAAAAAAAATATCAGATGAAAACAATGGGGCAAAGGGGTAAAAAAAAAAAACACAATAGAGCTTACAAAAACTGACTTTTTACTGTACAGGTATATTTGGATTTCAACATCAGTTGCTCCTGTGCAATTAATGGAAAAAAAAATAGTGCATAAAACACAAATAATTGCTTTGGCATTTGTTCTTGTGATTAGTCAGGCATGTTTGTAACGGCTTCATTGTTATCTACTTTGTGTTACGGTAGTCCTAATTACAAATCCCCTCAAACAGCCCATGTTTATCTGACATTTCCAGTAATTGTAAATAAATGTATAATTTGTTCAGCTTTATATTAAACATAGTCAGTTGAAAGTACTTTGGTCAACACTTTCCACTCCAAACATCGATACTATCACATGCAGTACACACAGCATATCTTCCATTGTTTTGTTTTTTATATTTAGCACAAGTTGCAGCAATTTACTGACATGATTCAGATGGTTGTTATGATAATGTTACAAAACTATCCTAAAGAACGCCTGGTGACGTGATGATGACAACCTAAGACTGTGAGGTGTATCCTTGTCACACCTCAGGATCACAATAACCAAACACCTCGGTCCTTCAGGCAGGGGGGGGGAGTAGCAAACTAGTCACAAACAGATGAACACACGTACAAAATCCCCGCAGCACATTCCATACATACACACTCACACGGTTGCCATTGTCTTTGTCGAACATTTACCGCCAATTACGGTAAGTGGAGAAGTCTTTAGCCACAAACCGCACAATTATCAACACTTCCACAATGGATGACTTTTAGCAGCTCTCACCGCTCATTATGTTGTCTTTTTTTTACAAATAATACACATCAAGTCAACCTGTCACAAAACCACATTCATGCACGTTTTTAGCAGCATTAGTAAAACGTCAAGGAGGATCGAGTACCTGAAATTTACCATGCATGGACTAAAAAGGCTTTAGCGTTTGATAGTGTGTCATATATATTTTTAAGTTGTTTGTGTTTAGCCTATTAATCTAAGCTAACAAACGGTAACTATGTCTTGGAGCGCAAGTGTTATGTGATTATTGTCTTCTCTGTCAGGTCGCACTTTTCCCACTCATCCGTATTTTCAAGCCCAGCTGGGGTCAGGACAACTGTCTCTGTATAATATTCTAAAGGCCTACTCGCTGCTTGACCCAGAGGTATCAAATGGCTTCTGTACTTTTGGTAGAATCATCCTCAATAATTTTGACATTAAACTGCAAAGCATCTCATCATTCCTGTAGGTTGGGTACTGCCAAGGCTTGTCCTTCATTGCTGGAGTTTTGCTCTTACACATGGGGGAAGAAGAAGCCTTTAACATGCTTAAATTCCTCATGTATGATGTTGGAATCCGCAAACAGTACAGGCCTGATATGATTATTCTGCAGGTAAAATGCACCAACAGGTCATAATTTTTTTAATGTTACAATTAAAGTCTGCCCTATATCTCAAGTATTAATAATGATTCAATTGCACAAATGTGTGACTGCATAGGTCTTCAGCTATTTAATCACACTAAGATGATGAAACAATAGTGGTTTGAGGCTTTTAACTGCGATGAACCCTTTTATGAAGGAAAGCCACACCATCACTTTGAATTGCTTGAATATCTGTGCAAGTTTGATTGGATTTGCTCTGCCAGCAACATTACAATGCACGAAAGCTGTATCCTGTAAATGTATTCTTAATATAACTCATCACTGTCAATAGTATTTAATAATTGAACAATCTTTGGATTGTTACTTTAGTAGGCAGTTCTATTAATTTGGTAATCCTATTAAACAACATGAGAGAGAGAGAAAAATATTCTTAATAATATAGTAGCTCTCCACTTCTATTACTTTTAATATCATTCTTATGCCTGGAAGGGAACTAAAAGTAAATGTGTTAATCTTATAAATTGTGAATCCTTCCTTAAGATTCAGATGTACCAGTTGTCCCGTCTGCTCCACGACTATCACCGGGATCTCTACATACACTTGGAGCAGCAAGAGATTGGGCCCAGCCTGTACGCCACGCCGTGGTTCCTCACCGCCTTCGCTTCACACTTCCCCCTTGGTTTTGTGGCCAGAGTTTTTGGTGAGTTTTTTTTCATCCTTCCATGTCTTTAGGTATTAAAATCCCATGATATGGCTTATATATAGTACAGTGTGTCATTTACGTAGTTTAGTGTGCACTATATGTGGGGGAAAAATACAATTTCCTAATGAATTAGAAAAGTCTACACTTGATGTATATGTTAACATGAAAAAATCACTTGTTTAAAATATTTTTTTCTGGCCATTTATGGACTTTGAGAACCCATTGTCCTTAACATTTTTGGCCATGGCAACAATGCAGGTTCCAGTGGACACAGGGCTCAGCCAGGATTCAAACCTCGGTCACTGAACAACCTGCTCTACTACTTGCTACACTGCATTCATAAAACGTTCTAAATAGGATAAATATGTAAACCAAAACTGCAACAAATGGTGTTTCTGTATTGCACCAACTCAGCTATCATTTCTCAAACACTAGTTGTAGTCAGCATTCCTTTTCTTATATTTTTCTACTGCGTAGTATTTAATTGTGAAATGTTCTGTTCAGTATTTTAATATTCAGTGGGTGTCACTGGATTAAATTATTTCGTTCGTTTCACACCCATGCCTATTAATAATCAAATCCTTCTACCTTGCATTATTAATGACCTGGTGTGATCGTCATATCTTTGTGTAAAGATTCTATGGTCACACCCATGCTCCTGTGTCTTGTCTGTACTTTCCCTTGTGACTTCATCATATTTTTTCACGCCCGATTTCTTACATGACGCTTAGTTATTACCATGCGAGACTTGGTGTCTCCTTGTGCTCCTCCAAGCATGACTCTATTTCTGTTTGTGTTTGTGCCTGTTTGTATATTGGGTTTGAGGCCTCCACTCCCATTTCTTTTCAACGGTTGTATGTTCTCGTGTAACGCTGACCACACCCTCATATATTCAAAGCACATATTCACACACCTTTTACTAGCTATATCATGCTACAGGTTTGCAGCTTGGCTAAAAGTTATTCACTTATTTTAAAAGAAACTCCCCTGTTTACAATTGCTCCATATTGTGCAATTATTGAGGGTTTTATTTTGATGTTTTCTGTGTTTTTTTGTCAGATATGTGGTTCCTCCAGGGGCCAGAGGTCATCTTCAAAGTGGCCTTGAGTCTTTTGGGAAGCCACAAGCCTCTGATCTTGCAACATGACAGCCTGGAGTCCATTGTGGATTTCATCAAGACCACGCTGCCCAACCTGGGCCTGGTGCAGATGGAGAAAACCATCAACCAGGTTTGACCTCTTGTCATTTCTTGAGTTTCCTTCACCAGAATCAGCCATCGAAAGAATGTCTATTTTTCCTCTATTTACACTCTATACACTGAAAGCGCCATATTAGTTGCAATTGGTTGCTTTTTTGGAGAATACGTTGCAATACTAGCCTTGCAAGTAAGACGCTCATGTCTTATGCTGTTATTCATCTAACCACTTCACGTCCATCTGAAGATCGAGCCAATCAGGGGAAGAAGGCGGGAGTTAGAGATAACTGGGAAGCTTTTTGAATTCAATGTCTGATTGAAAAGTTGTTCGTGTACATAGGTCAGTTTCTGAGGTTTTGTCGGAAATACACTAAATTACTAAATACATGAAAAGCTAGGGGGAACGGGAAATGTTTTTTAGTTTTGTTTTCTCTTTTGCGAACCAATGTGTCATAATGTGGCTTAATGTGAATTGGTCACCTTCTGATGACATTCCAATCAGGGCAAAGAGCCTGGAACTGTAGTCGTGACCAGGAAGCAACTATTTGGTTCAATATTATAGCGAAAGGCAAAGTGTTTTTGTTGATAGTTCACTTTCTCAAGTTTGATCTATAATGCACTTTATTTCCTCATTCAGAGGTGAAAAAAACACCACTAAAAGCTTTTTTTAATGGAAAATGTAGTTTTCACAAGTGTAATGAAGATTCATCATGCTGTCAGCAGTTGTATATTTTTTGAAGGTTCCTCTCGTGCACGATCACCAGCTTCTCTGTCAATTCCTTGGTTGCTATGGTGACAGGTGGCATACTTTCGATGATGTATGAGAGTTATGTGAAAAGGAATGGCCATGTTGACACCCTCGGCTCAACTTTTAATTGTGAGCAATTGGTGTGGTCGTTCAACTGTGAGCGTTATCTTGCTTTTGCAGACTTGTTTGGACTTGCCGTCGCTTAATATCTACTTCCTCCTACCTGTGGACAGGTTGCTTTTTGTCAAACCTGCCGTTGTCTGCTTAGTAGTTCAAATTTAGAGAATCTGGAGGAAAAAAAAGTCATCAATATTGACAATGCAGTTTTTTTCCATTCCATCTTTTGTTTTAGTTCCTCAATAAAGGAAAATAAACACACCCTGCATCTAACCTGTCTGGGTGTGGCGGTACTGCCTTTTTAACGCCTGGAGCAAGGAAGTCATGCTACAGCCAAAAGATAACTCATCTGTCATGGAAAATTCATCTCATGCAAAAGAAACATACTTTTATTGTTTTTGTGTTTGAACAATTAAAAAAAAAAATACACGACTTAACTACTTAACTATGTTAGTTGTACTTAAAGGAAACGATCTGACTTAGTATTACAGAACTACATTTTAAAGATTTTTACCCATACCTAGAGTATGCATTTAAGTCGCAAAGCCTTTTTCTACTATATATATATATATATATATATATATATATATATATATATATATATATATATATATATATATATATATATATATATATATATATATATATATATATATATATATATATATATATATATAAAAATCTCGTCAAAGTTGAAAAACAAGCTTTAACAAATATCTTAGTGTGGGATATTCAAGAAAAAAAATAACTCAATGTGTCTGCCTGTCATTTTCTGTGGTAACAACCACTAGAAAGACACTAGGAACATAAACATCACCACATCCGCACAGCCACAACCACTATGATTAGTGCCAAAGCCAAACATGATGGAACAGAGACTCAGATGTGCATCAAGTCCATATTACCTAAAGAAAACCCATTTTAAACAAACTAAAAAAAAAATACTCACAATCCATCAAACATGCAGCCTGGCCTCCTTTCGTTTTATAAGATTATAAAAATCCTAGAGTTTAGAATGTAGTAATAGTAATCGTTTTGAATTATTTTTAGAGGGTCTCCAATATACATTTCTACAATGAGCGACTCTTGTGTTAAAATTAGCAAAGAGATGCTTTAAGTCTCCTGTGGTTTCAATTCACAGGTGTGATTTTACATTTCTTACCAGCAACATTACATCATGATGAAATGAGAAAAGCCACGCTTTGCTTCTTCTGGTGGTGTGAGAAGCTGATGATGACTTCATTTATCCTCCTGTGTCAGCACAAGGGATAAAAGGAACTAGAAAGCCAGTAGCGCATTCTAGGAGAGTAGAATAACTCATTTACCCTCTTAACTGGGATTTGTCTGTCTTATCCCTTTTATTTTGACACATTTGCACCCTTGTATTAGTCAGACATGTTATCAAGTAGCTCTGGAAATTTTATGCGTTGACGTTATAATTTGAGAGAAGTAGCAAATGAGTCACACCTTAGCTTTCAGTTTATTTCCCTCATGTGCTATTTTACTACATCATGTTGACTATAGGCACCTCGAAGTGACTTGCTCTTCCCCCCCAAAATATGTATATAGAGAGGCTTTAAAAGACTGACTAAACATACAAAAAAATATGTTTTCCATTTGGTTAGTTTGGATTTCAAATGAGTTGAAAATCATGCGGCATCAATGTAAATAATACAAATTCTAAAAAATAAAATGTATGTGAACCACTCCAATATTACCCCATTCAGTGACGATAATTCCAATGATAGACATCTAATCCATTTAAAACGGGAAAGTAGCATCAAGTCAATGGCAGCCAATGAGTTAACACGTGACAGTCTTCCAAAATTGAGTACTTTTTTTTTTCTTTTTGCCTGATTGCAGGTTTGTGAGATGGATGTGTCCAAACAGCTCCAGGCGTACGAGGTGGAGTACCACGTCTTGCAGGATGAACTCCTTGACACACCTCCGACCCTCAATCAACATCAGCGTGCTGCACAGCTGGAGAGGACCAATCAGAGCCTGAGACAGCAAAATCTTGATCTCCTCGAGGAGCTGCAGGTTCACATACTACACTCAAAAATATATTCTAGCATTCATCTATTCTGTACTGCAGGGATTTTCATGCAGTTGCATGAACAGCTAAACTGCACATTTTCTCTTGAATCCTTGGGTTAAATATGCAAATGTTTTATCCCCTTTTGAAACGGAAACATTTGCAAGAAAATGTTGCTACTCCAAAGGAAAACTCTTGGAGACGTTGGCATTTTTTATAGAAAGGTTTTCTTATTTTTCTTATGAAAAGGAAACCCGTGAAAGGACATTATGGAGTCTGTTTGTAATGAAGGAATTTTATTTTACTGCTATTACTGTAGCTTTAATGTGTGGGGTACTCACAAAAAAACGGCAGATTTCACATAATTCTTATAAATGATGAACTATAGCGAAGAGGTCGATCAGTACTTCACAATACGTCGAGTCTGCCTGAGGACACAAAATCTGATCATTGTACGACGAAAGGGACTCTGAAAAAAGGTAGGCATCGCTGTTTTTATGAATAATACTGAATCTATTCTAGGCATTGGAAAATTCTACTTATTCACTGCTAGTCGAGGTATAGGTTTATATATTCAGTCGTGTTGTGGGTGTTAGTTTAAAAAAATAAATGAATAAAAATGGCAATGGATGTTGAATCCATTTGGACTGAAAGGGCTACGAATGAGGTCATTTAGTTCAGATGAAAGTTACTTTGAACTTGTAAGCATATGTACAATATTTGGTAATATGATAACTAGCCATAGGATCCACATTTTTATCGTAATATTTAGGTACATTTTCCTCTTTTTCCACACAGGTGTCGTACGCTCGGGTGTGCAGCCTAGAGAGCCGAATGGCGGCGCTGGTACAGTCAGAGAGTGAGCTAAAAGAGAAGGTTTCTTCTCTGGAGCTAGAGAAGGCGCAGCTGGCGAGCACGTCCACGCGCCTCCATAACTTGCTGACGAGCCTGGGTATAAAAATGAATCCCGATGGCCACAGAATGCCTGTGTCGGATGTGAAATTACATGCGACCCAAGTCACTGGTGAGGCCGCTGTCGGCCCACCAGGACGTCAGGAGAACAGGACACTGAACTACCCCCACCTCGAAGTGAAGAAGGTGGTAAATAGACAAGGAGAGACTTGATTCTCTGCATCCTCCGTCCTTAGTTTCAAATCTAGACCTTTTAACCTAAAAGAGGAGCAAAACAGAAAGAGGTGAATCATGAGAAATCCTCTCTTGTGACGAACAAGCATGTGATGTGACCACCCTATCCAAAGATGGCACCGCCCCCCCTAGGGACTCAGATTCACACTTGTGTCTTTGTATGACAAGACAGCAGCGATTTGTTCCCAAAGAACGTATTTGTGGACATGTGTATGACTGAAGAAATGAATTACACAATGAAAAGTCCATAAACACACAGGCTGAATGATGGAGGAAGAACAAGTATGTTGTTTTGCCTTCAACTTTTCTTTTTTTCCCGCTTTAAATAATCTCGTGTATGAATATTTTCTGTATCGGTAACACTGTATTCCTTCCACCACACATAGCTAGAGCTACAAGCGATGTGTATGCAAGTTTGTGTTTGTACACTGGTTAAAAAAAACTGTTTAGTTACACTGTAAACATATTTTATGCCATGCACCCGTTTTCTTTTATTTGAAATGATTATTCTATTATTGCCAATCTATTACTTAAATATATTCCGTATCATTTCAAGATGTTTTCTTTGTTTTTTTTGTCTCAAAATATCAAAACAGTTTAAAAATTAGCTTTTATATATCTATTTCTTTATTTATACATTTATATATATACACATATATATACACACACACACACATATATATATGTATGTATGTATATGTATATATATGTGTATATATATATATATACATACACACACACAGCTGTCTCACCATTAAACAATATATACCTATGCTTCAAATAATGATAAGTTGTGTAATGACACCCAATATTGACATAGTGCTTGTTTCCAGGAATTCCTTGTGGTGAAAGAAAGGTGCCCTAAAAATCATGTCAGGGCAAGTTGGCTCTTTTGTTAGTATGCGTGTTTGTGTGCATTGCACAACTCATCTGGCAAAAAACATCCTCGGCTTTAACGCTTTAAAGTGTTATATTTAGTAAAGCGTAAATATAAACCGTACTACCCACTTTAGGAGCATTCCTCTTTGCCTTCAAATAGGACATGAATGAACATAACTACTCATCAATCCTATATGTCTTTTCTTTCTGGAATTAAAATAATCGTTAACACATGGTATCGTCCCAACACTTTTGCAAGAAATTGATTTTGCTTTCCTGTCCTTAATTACAGTATACTTCATATTTTAAATATTGCCGGCTGCATTAATGATGTTGAACCTAAGATGATAATACAAATTGGTAAAAGTAGTGGTGAAGAAGCGTGTGTATGCGTTTGTGACCCGAGGCATTTCGCCACTAATGCGCAAGCATGTTTCCTCATATACTTGCTAAACGTTGCAATGTCTCACATGCCCTAACTGCTTGTTAACATGTTCACTGACGTACTCATGTCATTCAAAAACACCCATAGATTATAAGTAAAAACTAAAGATTTCTAAAGGACAGGATCTTTTCTTTTTCTTATTGCTAAGACAGCGTGTGTGGGCGTATGTTTCCCGATCACTGTGCGGTGTGTGACATCAACTTTTGGTCACATTAGGACACATTATATTGTTAATATAGGCAACAGTTTTAAATGATAAGATTTTCAGATGGTGATGTGCAATGTTCCCTCTAAGCTGCGCGCGTGCGCAATTGCGCACTACTCTCGTCTTCTCTGCGCACAGCAAATCATATGGAGCGCACAAAATAAAATCTTTTTTTTTTTAGCTGTGAGGCCGACACGCGAACCACTTATCCGCCGGGATAGATATTAATCATTACATTTTATTATTACTAAATCATTTATGTGTAGAAGACATGCACCTGCTTATAGCAGGTGTGATACTGGTGTGTGCCCATAACGAGCAATGATGTTGTTGCTCACACCGGTACTCTGTGTGCTCAGGGAGGTTGTCTTTCTGCCCAGACAAACAAAAAATTAGAGGGAACATTGGTGATGTGCCTTGAGATTTGTTCAAAGTGTGCTGCAGCTCAAAAAAAAGTTGGAAAAAACTACAGGGATATTTGCAGGGCTCAGTTGTTCACTTGTTGTTTTTAGTGAATCGGGTACAATTATGAATCACTGGTACACTGCAGATGTCGTCTACCAAGCGCATTACCTTGTTTTGCTAATCTGCTTGTCTACACGGTGCCGTCGAGCTGTAATGATAAATCAATCACTGAAGTGCGTGTGATCTCAAAATGGACAACGAGGAAATGATTATTATTACTACTGTCTGCGATGAACTCATAAATAATAACAAGGCCCTTCCCTTAACCAAGAAGTACTAAAGTCATAAAATGAGCTCAAACATGACACAACACACATACACAGTTTCATTTTTACACAGGAATGGGGATACGACTTATTTTTCAATTTACAACATTGTTAAAGTTCTACACATCCACGTGTAATGGCAGTGTTGTTTCATATGATGAGAATGAAGATGTGATTTTCGTCATCTGTTTAATGATGATAATGAATTGTCACAATTTAATCACATCCACCCGTCACAAAAGTAGGTACACCTGCAAAGTGTAAAACCATTGTGTCATTCTATCACAACATTTTTCATCTTACAATTTGTCCTGAAGCACCCACACAGTCACGGACCATGATGACAAATGACCGTTGAAAATGAAGCCACGAGGCGTACACGCAACCACATTGTAGTGATCTTGCTGAGTCACACACACACACAAACACATACACACGCAACGCAGACTGCAGAATAGAAGGATGAGGCTGTACCCAAATTTTGAGTGTGCGTTTTAATACATGTTGGTGTGTCAGGGTGTTACTGTTTGTCGGGGAAGGTCAGGCGCCACAGTTTGGGCGTGACCGCCTGTGTCCTGTCAGCACATCCAGCGTCCACAAAATGTCTCTCTCTTTCTTCTCCTCCCTTCCTCAGAGCCAGGGTGTAACCAGGACTCCACTTGTCACTTACTCATATCTGTAACTGGCCAGGAAGGAGGGTGGGGGGTTCTCTTTGTGTGTGTGTGTTTGTCTATTCCTATGCTAGTGCTTCTACAAAACTGAGATTGGACACTTGGTGGGCTCAAATGTTTCCCATCATTTTGTTGCTGTATCATTGCATTATATGGACAATCTAATATAAACTAGTATTTTCCAAATTTTTCATTCTTAGATTTTAGAACAGTAGTTTTGTACTTTTGGTTCTGAGTTTGCATGTTCTTCCCAATCATGTGTAGTTTTTCTTTGGGTGTGATGGATTACTTCCGGATCTCAAAAACATGAATGGTGGGCTGCCGAAAAGTCTTAATTGTGCTTGTGAAAGTTTGTTTCTGTGTCCTGCGATTGGCTGGCTCCCATGTAGTTCTGGGTGTATCACCTTTATTCATACATACACACACACACATGCCATATGTAACTGTATATTTTCTTTTCCTTGTAATTTTGTTGATACTTATTCAATTTTTGGTCTTTATGTCATCTGAAAGCTAAAATCCTTTATTGGAATGTATTTATTAAAGCTCTGTTTGCTCTTCGTGGAGCTTTGCTAATCTTTGAGGGACTGAATACATAATCCAACGATTTGGCCCCGTCAAACTTTTTCACATGAATCGTAAATTGCTGGCAAAATTATCATTGGACAGGAGAGCTTCAAATTTTTGTTCCTTTTGATAACTGGCTGGACACTAGCAATACAACGGCAGGTCTGGAATAACAAATAAAAATACTTTGTACTTTCGATTGGCATTAAATAAAGAAAAATTAAATAGTTTTCAACAAATTTTAAAGAAAGAGATAATATAGAGTAGTTACTTATGGTGATATAAAATGTATAAAATCCAGAAAATTATCTGGATAATAAAATAAATCGCCAAACTTTAGCCTTTATGTGTTTGAGTGACAGCAGACTGGTTTCTTGAACAATTCAGCTGTCTGTTGGTTATTTCTGAGACTTGAAGAGGAAGCGCTACTCCCCACAGCCGATTCATTGAGACGCCACCCAATAAACACGCACATTCACACACAAACTGCAATTTTGTTAGGGTGTATCCATCTTTTTTTTAAAAAGTCCCACAACCACAAATACAGTCTGAATCATAAAACTTCCTACTTCTCACCCTTCTAATTGGCATCAGGACTTGTGCCGCTATTTTTCCTGTAACCACATTAAAATACCTGACAATTGTTCATGAATCTTTTGGCAAAATTGGAAGTTGATGGGAGAATTTCCCCAAAAGTTATGCAAAAATGTGGATCCCGAACCCCCATTTATGATGTGCAAGGGTACATCAACTTCCCATCTTTTGAAACATATTTTTTACAGGCAATTCAAATGATACCGCTATAGAAAATGATTTCCCCTGTTTTTTTAAATCTCTCTATCTCACTCAATGATTGTGAAAAAGGTCTATTGGATGAAATACTACAACCAATGGCATTATAATGATAGAAGACCATTTGTTTTTACACAAATCCATTATGAAAGGCTCAATAACGAAACTAAACCCAAACCAGTCTTCCTATTCCGCTGGCTTTGCCCTGCCCACCAAAAAAATCTCCAAACCGAAAACAATGGCACACCCAAAATTCAGTTTTTTGTCATTCCATAAACATGTATTAACTCACGCACCACTATAAAAGGAATAGGCATGATCACCAATTATGGTTTTGATGCCACACCCAGAATAGCTAAAAAAATAAAGCATGAGTTCCTTGATGACTTGTATTTGATGGGATAACTAACTATCAAATGGTAATAGGTGGTGAGATTTGGGTGCACAATTTCTTCTTAGAGAAGAAAAATATGTTGTTGTTTTTTTTAATTTTATTAATTTTACAAAGCGAGTAGTTTTGGGTGACAGCCACATTTTGGGTATTGCAAACATTTTATGTATTTTTTCACATTTGAATTGTTTAATTCATGATTCTTGATTTTCTATGCGTGTACGGTAAACAATGTAGTGCAATTACCCTGAGGGACTTGTTTAGTTGTATTGTTAAAGCATGCCAAATAAATTTTAATTAGGTGGCACAGTGAGTGGTTAGCATGCCTGCCTCACAGTTACAAGATCAAGGGTTCAATCCCGGGTTCAAGCCTTCCTGGGTGAAGTTTGCATGTTCTATGCGTGGGTTTTGGCCGAGCACTGCGGCTTCCACCAGTATCCCCAAAACAGGAATGGTGGGCGAATTGAGAACTCTAAATTGTTTACTTTAAGCGGCGCAATGGAGTAGTGGTTCACTCGCCTGACTTCGGTGCGGGCAGCCGCGGACTCGATTCCCGTTATTGGCGGTATCATTGTGAGTGCAAATGGTCATCTGTCTCTCTTGGGTGTAGTAGCCTGCATGAAAGGGGTTTACATCAACAAATCTCCCCTTTTATAAACTCAATCGCCACCAATGATGGATTAACAATCCGTTTGAGGTGGGAGGGCTGTCACTGCATGACCAAGTTCCACTGCCATTGACAGCAATAGACGTCCAATAACACGAAACTGAAACTACTGGCAGATAGCCGTTAGTTCTTAAAAAGCCATGCCCCCATAAAAACAAAACATACACGCACACACACCTAGCGAATGGAAGGCCCCGCCCCGGACCCGCCCCACGGAGAAAAGAGTGTGGGTCATGTGACAACAGTAGTTTCCGTAGAAATGAGTGAAGACACACGTTGACTGACACGGTGAATTTCGCAAGTTGGGGAAGTTTTCGCTCGCTCAGTGTGTCGACGGACTTGTTCTCATGTCAGTGTTGGCGAAGCCGAATCACTTTGCATCGGACTAAAGCGGAGAAAGTTTGTTCCCATTAGTTGTCCAGAAAGTAGACGGCTCCCACTCCAACTTAAAGGTGAGTTTGACCGGTATGTTGATCAAAAAGTAACCTTACAATGATTCTATCTTGTTTTAGTTCGTTTACTTACTGTCATTTTGTCTAGAATTGCAATCAATTAAGAATTATAGTTGTCGTTGCTGTCTAATTGTTTATTTTCCAGCATTGAAACAGAGATCGTTTTTTAATGAGATATTCTACTAGAAAACAATTACAACTGTGTCTGTGAAAGAGCGAGGGAAAGACGTGATGTGTTTTATTTCGCGTTTACTTATTGGAATCCGGGACCAAATGGTTGCGGTTCGAATCCCGACATGGAGATGAGCGCATTTGTCACTAATGTTTATAGTCGTCACAATTGAAAAGAAAAGGTGTCCTGTGACACTAACCAAATAATCACAGATTTGATTCTTTTCGTGTGTTGTTCAAAAAATGAATGAAATGAAACTTCCTGTAGGTCTTTTTGTAGTGAATTGTAATGTCGTCTATGACCAGGTGGTTGTGAATTCGCACTTTCAATTAGGAGGTCTCTGGGAATCATTGTTAAGTCCTCTTTGTGTATTGACTTAATTTTAATTAAAACAATAAACTAATTTTTTTTAATATTAATTTTGTGTATCAGTAGTTGCGATTGAATCTGCCAAAGACCCACAAAGTACAATTTATTGTATGTATCTTGGCCGTGTAATTTTATATATATATAATTTATATAATTTATTGGTAATACATATGTAAATAAATATTTATTTATTATTTAGAATTATTATTTTATGGCTTCAAATCAGTCAAAATGTAATGTACAATTGGTTACAGCAAGGTCCTCCATGTCACAGTTTCAAGTTTACCCCTCACATTCATACCAAGGCAGCAAACTGTCTTTGGAAAGGACAATGTAGTGAATTATGTCATCTCCAGTGAATATGACCCCAAAGCTGGAGGCCTGTGTGGTGGTTGAGTGGGCTGTGTGCTGTGACAGCCGCGCGCACGGTGTGAGGTGACAGGTGTGTGAGTCACATCGTATGCGGCGCGTCGCCCCCCGCAACCTCCAAACGAAGGCCTGTCCCTCCATCTCCTCGCTGTGTCTCTCCGCGTTTCCTGTGCTTTGTTTCAAGGCCGAGGCTTGCGTCACACATTCCTCTTGGCATATGAAGCCCTCATCCTGTTTAGAGGCCAACGAGAAAGAAGCGAGGGAGTAGAGACGCTTGTGGACGAGGGGGGGCGGATGACTGGAACGGGGGCAACTTCGGTCCCTTTGTCTGACTTCATAGTCCTTTGTGAGCACTGGTGGAGCCTTAAGGAAAGTTATTTATGATTATTTGGACACCAGTTTGTCTCAAGGGCCGCCACCCCCCTCCGCACAAACACACGCACGCCCCCGATTCTCCACCCTCCTCTACGCCTCTTTCCCTGAATCAACATGCTGATGTTATCTGGTGGAACAAAATGCGCAAGAGGGCTTTCACACACACACACACACACAAACACACTTCTCATGCTCAAAGGGCACGTCTTGTGGAGGATAAAAGCTAAACATTAAACTGGAAGCTTTTGAATATTTGGTCATCCTCAGCGAAGAGGCCGAGGAAGAGCACGTATAATACAAAAACTCATTACACAACCCCTGCGTCTCAACCGCCGGATCTTTTTCTTCCCGCCTAACACACACACACACACACACGCCACTACCTCTACCTCTACTAGTTTGAGGTTTATGGTAGTTTGGTCATATTTGCTTCCTCGCTTCTTCCAGTTTGACATAGTTTTGGTCAGCGGGGCTGTTTTTTGTTTTTCTTCCATTCCCCTTCTCCTATTATTTAGGTAGGGAGGTCGAGTGTTTTTTTTCTTAAAGAGGGGGAGACAGGAAACCACAGGCCCCCAGCAGCAGCCCCCCACCCGCACCCTCCCCTTGTTCCTTCTCCTTTTCTGGCTTCCCTCTCTTCTTTACAGCCCCCGACTCATCACGTCGTGTGGAAATAATAACAGTGCAAGGGCTTCCGCTGCTCTGTGGAAAGTTTCACCTCTCTGCCGAGTACATGACTTGAAGAGCACGCATGTCAGTTGCAGCATGTCTTTCCACGTGTAAAATTATGTGTTTCGGTTCGTCTTTCCTGAGTGATGGCCTCGTTGCATCCGCCTCTCCAGAGAGTCATATATTCTGCGAGAAAGGGGGTCCGTGCTGGTGTGAGTCAGGGGTGAGGGGTGATAAGGGGCTTCATAAAGGGAGATGAGCAGGATTGTAGTGGAGAAAAAGTTTAAGAGCGACTGAGTTCATCTGTTCGATTTTGCATGGTTTTTAAAAACATGAAAACAGTCTCCTTTGTTTACTGGACAGATGAAATTTAGGAGTCTGATAATCCGTCCTTGTTCAAATTGAATGTGTTTTAAAAAGTATATTGTGTACTGTGTACAGGTGGTGTACTTGGTCATGAGTGTTATGTTTGGCAATGCAGAAGTAGAGAAAGTGGCAGGCAAAACAATAATAGTGGAAAAAAGCACTTATAGTCAGCAATAGAAACGTTTGTATTTACTCCACAACTGCTACATCCATCATGCACTGTCAAAAATATGCCAAACGTGTGGTTTGTTTAGGATTTCGTGTAAAAATGTTCCATGGGAAATGGTGTCAACAGTTGGAATGAGACACCAACACACCACAACAATAGAGCCCCCTGTGTATTTGTGGCTGAGGGTAAGGAGAGTAAAAGTTGCGATAAATGAACTCCGTCTGCAAGCTGGAATGGGGCAAAAATTGAAAAATGACACTGTCGACTTTGCTTTTTAAGCTTCATAAAGTATGAGAAACTGGGTATGTTTACCTTTCAAAAGCCTTTTTTCACCAGGCTGTATTCAACTCTTCAGCCATCGATTGGAGCTGCTCACAAAACCATGCGCAAAAACAACCATAGTATAAAAAGTGAATGTTTCTGAAGTGAGAGTTCATTTTTTTATTTGGAAATTAATCAAATACACACATTGCATTAATAGGCCAGCATATCACATTCTTACATGATGTTAGAAGCGTCTACCTATGAGTATTTGACTCACCGAATTACATCGACTTTGATAACTGTCCAATTTATTTTGACTGTGTGTCAGCCAATGATTAAAAGGGTGTTTCAAATGTTGTTTTTACGTGTTCCGACACTAAGTATTATGTTGACTACTGGCTTCACGATCATATCACAAGTACCTGTTTTTTTTCCCCTTTTTTATGGACACTGTTGTCTTCATGAAGCGGCAAAAAAAAGCTTTTACAATTTTTTTTGTCCTATAGAGTAGACATCTGAGTTCAAATTCTAGGTGTTAGTAGAAGTGACCAAACACCAACAGTACGTGCTATTAGCTCACCACCTACATGAGTCATGCAGTTGGCCACCTAATCAGTCAGTTCCAATCAGTTCCTTCCCTTCAGGGTAAAAGGGATGGATCGAAAGGATGGGGGTGAAACAGGAATGAGCTCAGAGTGGAAATGAGTCGGTAAAGACCGAGAAAGACTAAAAAGAATGTGGAGAAATGTGAGTTGTGGCGTGTTTCTTGGACAAAGCTGTCGTCTGGAGGTTTGCGCTCTCTCTCTCTGGTGATCTCATCATCTGCAGCCGTTTTGCCATTAGACCATGCACGCGCAAGCCCCCCTCATGTGTGTTCATGTGTGTCTGCGTGCGCACGTACGAGCATGTGTCCATGTCTGTTATAATTTAAGCCTTTAGTGATTTAATGTGTGTATTCTGTCGAGCAAGCAGAAACGTGGTGTGTGGTTGTGTGCACTGAACAACTGTGTGTGTGTATGTAAGTGTGTGGTTAAGTCAGTAGCAAAGGACTCCAAGCCACAATATTTTCCCCCCTCAGTCATGTTGTTCTTTATCATTCAAGGGGCAAGAGGGGAGAAAGAAAGCGCAACACAGATAAATAGAAAGTCTAGAGGTGTCGAAGAAGATTGGGAGAGAGGGGACGTTCAAGTGGGACGTGTCTTTCGAGGTTGAGCACACAGTAGCGCCACTGACCTAAAAGGACAATATTTGCCCAGCATGCTAGACATGCACAAACACACATGGGGAGTGCACAGGTAGGCAACTTATTTACAAAGTAGGTGCAGCACATACTGGCACTTCAACTAAGTGTATGTGTGTCCGTGCTTTGTGTTGCGTAATTTCCAGCAGGTCAATTTGAGCCGAAATTCTGCTTTATTCAATGAGACAATCAAAGTAGGTCAGGCAAATACATCAAGTAGCCATGCATCAAATTGTGATCTTTAATAGAAGAGAAAAGAAACTATATCAGAAAAATGTGTTTAGCAATATTTTTACTGCCCTTTTTTGTTTGTTGTAGTGTTTTTTTTTAACCGGATTTACTTTTGTTCATCTATGCTGTCATTTGTGAGAATCTGCTCTTTTAACCTATTGAGGGTAAATTAAATGAATAAAGTAATATAGATAACGTAGATGCACAAAACTGAGTGGCCTTGTGTGTAGCCTCGCATGTCATCATAGATTTTCTCCATGTGGTGCATGTTCTGACAAGCAGATTAAGCCCTACGAGCATATAAATCAACTTTCAAAGACATAAAATATGTGGCGGAAACGTGCGATCATGTCTTTCAGGAAAGCAATGCACTTTTTTTTATATAAAAAGAGCAAGCAAACTAAAAGAAACAGAAACTTGAGATTTAAAAAAAATACTTCTATGAAAAAGCGCGCTTAACATCTCAAACTATTCCCTTGTTGTGTGCAAAGCATATTATGGCTGAGCATTGTCAAAATAATTATAAGAGGAGGAGCTGTTGACTATGTTGTCTCCAAAGTCATGAAACGTCTGTTTGTCCTCTTAACGTCACCTGATTGGCAACCGCAATAGAACAACTGCTTGACCTTCAGTTGAACTGCAACACAATACAAACCCGGTTAAGAACGCAGACCCACGCACACAGGCCACACCTGACTGCTCGCTCTTTGTTTCTCCGGGGCCGCGCCATGGGTGAGGCCCGTGTCGTCATGTTCACGCCCTTCCTGACCCGGCGAACCGTTCCGCTCTCCCTCTCTTCACTCCTAGCATGTGTGTGTCTGTTTTGGAAGGGAGTGACGGCCTGTGTTCTTGCCCATTTGTTAATAATTAAAGGCTAACTCGTCCCCTGACCGTGGACTTTGATCAGCCCACACACACACCGACACACACCTTTAAGGTACATTCTCAGTACAAGTCATGTTACCTAAAGGCTCTAATAAACACATGACGCACACTTAGTCACCATCAGTCAGCAGTCATTGTGGTTAGACTTGGTGTGCGTGCATACTGGCTGCGCTTTGTTATCATGTGGTGAGATTTATTTGGGGATGCAAGTGATACCCAATACAATGAGTGCAGCTGGAGCAAATCAGGGAAGGAACTGGTGTTGATTATTGCGTAGAGTTTGTGAAAATGTTCTCACAGGAAGAGGATGTAGGCAAGGTATAAGCAGGTGAACCTGAGCTGAACCAGAGCTGATAAACAACAGAATTCGCAAGAACCTCTTGTACAGTCTCCAAATCTGATTGGATGGATTTGGTTGTCAATGATCTAACTTGTTTATTGAGAAATTAGAACATTTTACATGTCAGTACTCGTTAGAGAGCATTGGTGCTCCTTTGTGACTTTTTCAAACGCATTGTTTATATCCTGTTAACAAGGATTGTTTTGGGTGTCTCTTGTCATCATTGGCAGCCCATGAATTAAGTACCGTGTACGTAATATAACTTGAATCGTTTGCGTTTTGCTTTGCAGGAGTTTGCCCATTGCAGCCATGCTGATGTATGATTACCCTCTGAAGACAGACATGGAGACGGTAAGACTCGCGCTTGTCTGTGCTGTATGTTTGTTTTTTATGCGTGTACGGTGAGTGTATGTGCTCACATCATGCCTGAGCATGTTTTCGATGCCGTACTGTACAATAGCCTGTACATAGCGACCCGCACGCGTTTTACGTGTCTAGACGGCCCAGTTCCCACATTCCAAGCCTTCCTGGACAAACAAGCGGTAGTCCGGTGGACATTTGCATACAATAGCCGCACACCTCGCCATACCGCCAACCAATCAACACCCTCTTCTGGGAGAAATTCCCGAGCCAAGCCGTGCTAACATTTCTTGGCGGCCTGTAGTTGTTTGCGAGGTAGATGCTTGTTTTCGGCACTGAGCGGAAATGTTCAACTCTGCTCTTTTGTTCCCTTTCCCTTTTCCTGCATCCTCTCCTCTTCTCTTTCACAGTCATTCTACTCATCGTTGGTGAAAACCCCGGAGCCTTACAGCGTTATTTTCTCCCACCCGGCTCACCTTTACCACCACAGCCACATGGCGGCTCTCGCCCAGTCGCACGCAGCCAGTCCATCGCACACCCAGTTAGAGCCTGTGGATCTGTCTTTGAGCAAGCGCTCCTCTTCCACCACCACCTCCTCGTCCTCCTCCCCTCACTGCTCGTCCGCCTCCTCGCCGGCCTCCTCGCGCAGCACCCCGCCGTCCCCTAACAGTGGGGGCGGCCGTGTGTCACCGCGCCGCTCCCCTCAACTAACCCAGCGGCACTCCCCGCCGTCCCACGCTTCGCTGTCTTACTCTGCCATGGTGGCTCCTCTGATGGGCTCCGGCTCAGGGGTCATCCAGAGCTCGGGGGTCATGGTGTCTCCGGTCATGGTGCCTCTATCTGTCCTCTACCCCTCCCCTCTCCACCTGCACCAACCCATAATGGTGAGCCCGCCTGTTACCTCGGACGATGACCCTCATCATCACCATCATCGAAGCAGAGAGCACAAGACAGGTAAGCCCTCATTTATTTTACATTTGACAAAACATTCACACGCCAGGGGGTCCCGATCCGGCCCGTGGGGCACCCTGTAGCTCATTCATACCGTAAGTACAGAATTAAATGCCCTCATTTTTTTCCACAAGGGCGTCGCAAAACCAGAAGTTTGTGAGTTGTCACGCCTAGTGCCATCAATAGCGGCAAGGAAGTTAATTTTGTGGGCCAAAAATAAAATGGTCCGGCCCGCACGAGATTTAGTTGGTATTAATGTGGCCTGTGAAGCAAACTAAGTTTGACACCCCTGGTTAATAGTATTGCTAACTCATCGGAGACAACGATTGACGTCCATTTAAAATGAGACGACTGGCTGAAAAAGCTCATTATTCAATGCCATTGATGGCACTAGACGTCCTATCCGTTTTGACTGGGAAGCAATGTCACATTTCATTCACATAGATTGTGTTGAACACATGCCAATAACAACAAGCATGCAGCCTACAATGGGGAATACTACTTACTTCCTTATCACGAGCCAAAGAACAAATTATCATTTCATGAAATAACTTTAAAGCTTTAAAACCGGAGGAATGCTGTTCATCTGTTTCCTTAGTTCCGGCTTTGTAAATACAGATATCCTAACAGTGACTATGTGATCAATGCAAAAACAGTGCATTTTAGAGCAACTTTCGTTTTTACCTGACTGCCAGTGAGTTAAATGCTCAACATTACTCAACGTATTGAATCCTAACGTGGCTGAAGCCAAACCATGAGGTGCCATTCAAATTGATATTATTCCTGCACAGTGCAATCCACAAAGTCATCGGAAGGACGAGGCGATGCCCACGACTTGCTCAAGCGGATCAAAACTGAGCCTCAGCCTGAACTCATCCATGAGCACCACAGCAGCCACGACATCAAGTCATCCGTCATCAGAATACAACACGAATATGAGTAAGTTTAGCGTGGAAAGTAACCGGTGATCACACTGTGATGCATTTTCAAAGAACAATGTTCATAAGAATTGAGGAGCTTTAATGTAGACAAAAGTGGCACGTTTGCTTCAGGGTTAGCTAGGGATTCAGTATAGTCAAGAGAGTTCTACTTTTGTTACAATTGGAGTTTTGGAAAACTCCGCCGGCGGAAAATTTCTGAAATGTGGCTTAAAACAACCAGAGAGGATATTTTGGCTCAGTAAAAGCATTCGCGATTGGAAGAGGACACACGACATTCACTTCCTACCCTTAGATTTTCTCTCCTCTTGCCCTCTTTGGGAGCTAAAAACAGGTTACCAGGTTGTTTTTCCAGCTTTGTAAACTTGTATTTTTCTGTTTTTCCCGCGTGGGAGCAACCCTAACCTACGCCGCCTTTCTCACGCTGACTTGACTGCACTGGTTCTGTTGCATCCGTCCCAAAGTGATTCCTTTAATTATCAATTGGTTTCCCCTTTACGGTTTTCAGCCTAAGTTTTCCTCATTTTAGCTTTCGGACAAGAATTTTTCCTTGATTAGATTACACTTTAGACAATAATTTTTCAGAAAGTAGGCAAATGCTTGAGTCAGTCCAGCATGCTCATAAACGTATTGTAAAAACAAACAAGAGTGAAAAACATTAACTCACATGTCTATCACAATGTGGCAAGGCAGGATTTATACTAGTTTCACTTAAGTTTTAATAGGTCTGTTTAATTATATAGATGGATTCAAAACAAATGCCAAGAGCACCATTCATGACACTTGAAATCATAACTAATAAAAACAAACCCATTTTTAAAGTCTACGTCAGTGTGTTAAGCATGTGTAAACACCCATGAATAATTGAGCACTAGAATATTTGTATTGAAAAAAAAAACCACGCCTAAAGCATCACCACCCAGTAAAAAGAAAAACAACTAACTATTTTTATGACACCATTTTTTTTTAATGAAAAAGTTTTCTGCTGTGTATCTGCAGGTTAAAAACTGTGACTACTTGCAGTTCTATTTTAGTTTAATGACAGAACATTTCTATTCTAAATAGCAATCAACTGTTTTGTTATACATGAAGACAACAACAACAAAAACATTTGCTTTTTCCTTTAAACTATTTATGTATGTAAAAGAGGAGGCCCATTTCATTTCATCTTCACTCCAAATTCCTTCTCTGCACTGGTTATTATTATTTTTTATTTCCAGTCGCCCGTGTCCTCTGGTGCACGTCTCAATGCAACGAGACGGCCTTACAAGTTTATATCAGCCATCCGAATCCTGTCGCCGCCACTCTTCCACTTCCTGTTCTCTCTTTTGTAACCAGATCCCTCCTGTTTGCTTCCTATGTGTGTGTTCTTTTAGAGCCCGTCGTCTGCCATCTGCGAGTCCCGCATCTTCTCTGCTTCTTCTATCGCTCATCTGTTCTTATTCTACCTTTCATCCTCCATTTATTGGACAAGTGCAGTCAGGTAGTTGTTGGCATCATTTTGAGGTCATTGGCAGCGTACCAAGTGCGGCTATGGGTGCGACCTGGGCTGTCCTCACCTCCAAACTTCTATTCCAGCATGCTTTACACCACATGTACTGTACATGCAATATATAGGTCATGTCAGCTCGCTACCGGGAAACCGATTGGGTCATCCTGTGGCTGTTTTTCTGTGTGTGTCCGCACATTCCTTAGCAGTAGACCGATGTCAAAGATTCATATTTCAACACCTTGCACCTGCTTTAAACTGCCACTTTATCACACCTTTGTACAAACATCCACACATACACAGTGTTGATGGGGAGAGACCACTCCTTTCTTTGTAAACGATTCAAAAACGGTTGATTTCTTATCGCGTGTTAGTTTTTATAGGTTAAATTAAGGTCCCACTTGAGAAGATGTTTACCTTAAAAAGGTGCCGGCAAACATTATTCCAGATGTCCAAAAGACCGTGTGATTACAAATATGGCCCGATCACATCATTTTCTGAGGATTAGAATCAGGTAAAAAAATATCGGGTTTTTAAAATGGATGTGTATATTATCTCATCAGATGCCATTGACGGCAATAGACGTCTAATCGATTCGCGTAAGGAGGGCTGGCAGCTAATGTTTATTCAAAAGACTCAAATATTCTTTATTTTGAAAAAACATAAAAGGTTCAATGTGAAACATCAGGGAAATGCCAACAAAATGTGACAAAAACACAAGCGCAATATAAACATGATCCGAGTCCATTTTTCTTTCCCTGTGTATTTTTTATTACCACCACAAAAAGTGCCGACAGAAATTGTAAATATACCCACTTTATGACGTGCATAAAGGTCTCAAACACCAAAACCTTGAACTAACCTCAAAATACACGAGTAGAAAAAAAATGCATATGAAATCTTCTCACTGGTTGAAAGTCTAACACGCTCCATCAATTTTTCGCCGCATTTAGGGGCAACAACCCATCAGTCATTGTCCATTCAGCCAGCCAACACCCCCTCCCCGCCGACTCTCCAGACTCATTGAGGAAAAGAAGAATCCACCGCTGCGATTTCTCCGGTTGCAACAAAGTCTACACGAAAAGTTCGCACCTCAAAGCACACCGCAGGACGCACACCGGTAAGATGCTCCACTCTATTCTTTCCCCAGACAACATGTACGCCAGGGGTGCTCTCACAGAGTAACCACATTTGCGAGTATATGGCGACAAGATCCAGAATTGAGTATACGTGGGGATTATTATCATTTTTGTAGTATCGAGAGAGGATTTAAAAAAAGCACTTAAAATAAGATCATTTTGCTGTTTTTCTGTTCAGTCCATTGAGTTTTTAATGTTTTTGCACCCTTGCAGGTGAGAAACCGTACAAGTGCATGTGGGAAGGCTGCACGTGGAAGTTTGCCCGGTCCGACGAGCTCACTCGCCACTTTCGCAAGCACACGGGAGTCAAGCCTTTCCAGTGCCCCGATTGTGAGCGCAGCTTCTCTCGCTCAGATCACTTGGCCTTACACAAGAAGCGCCACCTTCTGGTGTGAAAGCTCAGCACAGGACAAGTTGCCAGTAAACTGGCCAACATTGGACTGGACCACTTGGATTTTGTGGGGAGAATGGGGGATTAATATTGTAGCCCAATGTGTGGACTGGGGCAAGCTTTCACCTCTCTAACCCGAATATGAGCTGGTGCTGTACTGCTTCTCGTACAACGCTCCTTTTCATTCACGTTGCGTTATTATTACAATTTGGCAGGTCTCTTAAGAGGGATTGCAACATCTCAGCTGGTTTGAGACGACGTCCTCCTTCCACACACGTCCAAAAGTGATGTGCACACTTTTTCAAATTCCGTAAACAATCACTGCAAACCCTCCCAGTTCAAATGGATTGGACTTCTATGGCTATTATGGTATCCAATGATTCAATTCCAGTTTTAGGTCTATGCACTCTTTGTTCTTGCTTGTAAGGCAATTCACATGTTAGTATTATTAATATATACACACATAGAACAGCTAAGTCTTACAATAAATATTTTATTTGCTACCAGTACACAATTAGAACTGAATTAAACACCTTTGCTACACTAATAACACTAAAATCCCCCAACTAGATTCCAAAAAAAAATGCTCAAATAGTTACAGGATATGTAAAGCATTTTAGGCTTTAATATGCCTTGGAGGCATAAAACCAAATTAAACAATATCTTTGACATACTTTTTTAAATGTTACATGAAACATAATGATCTGAAATTGTCAATGAATTGTGTTTTTCACATTATACCACATTCCACATCCATAATAACAGTGAGCCTAACTGCGCGAATTGTACTTCCCAATTTGAAAGAGTGCACACCTTGTCTGCATCTAAATTCTTGAATGATGTTTGCGCTCTTGCACTTAATCAGTTCTGTGTTTTGAATTTATTCAGAACGTTGCTGTACATTGGGCATTATTGTTTCAGCGAGGACATCCGAATTGCAGGAAAATATCTGTTATCACTGTCTTGGGTAAGGGGGTTGTGATACGATCGATGTTAATGGAAATTTTTATCTCGAGGCACTTTTACTTGGGGAAAATGTCAGCAATACAGGCAAGACTTGCTTTCAATATTTCAATGTGCCATTATATCGCCAATCAAATTTCACTCCCTCTGACCTATAGCCTCCCAAGAACAAGCCAAAAAAAAGCATGCCGTTTGCACTTTATAGCTAAGATTCAAAAGAAAGTTCCCAAAGGCACCCAAGCAAAGATATCAACTTCAACATACTACTCAAATGTAGCAACTGAACAGATCACCATTTTCCAATTTTGCTTATAAGGGTTTTTTTTGTGTGTCTACAAATGTAAGCTGTAATATATATTATATTCATATATATTTTGTAATTAATTATTAGACTGAAAGGGCAATTACAGGTTTTTATTAAGCATGATTTTGATACTTATAATAACATTTATTCCACATTTCTTCAAAGTTGAGGCTCTCATGGACATTCTCTCTTTTTAATCTAATTTGGTAATTTAAAGGGAATATGTTAAACTGTGAACATTACAGGTATGTCTGCAATTTGCATTTATTTTGAAACAAACTATTCATACCACTTAATAAAGTTATTGATACTATTTTCAGAATTGATTGCACTCATATGCTTTGTATTACCTCAAAAATGATGAACCCATTCAATTATTAGGAAGAGATGAAACGGGGAAAATTTTTCAACAAGCTCAAATGAACTACGATGGATTTAATAAGCGTCTTATTCATTCATTTTCTGAACCGTTTATCCTCACAAGGGTCATGGGGGGGTGCTGGAGCCTATCCTAGTTGACTTCGGGCACGAGGCGATGGCCACTGAATTGGTGGCCAGCCAATCGCAGGGCACGAGGAGACGGACAACCATTCACGCTTACACATACCTAGGTGCAATTTAGAGTGTTCCACCACCCTACCGTGCATGTTTTGGGAATTTGGGAGGAAACGAGAGCACCTGGAGAAACACCACGCAAGGCTGGGGAGAACATTCAAACTCCACACAAGAGGACGGACCTGGGATTGAACCTCGGATCCTAGAACTGTGAGGTCAACGAGCTAACCACTCAGTCCAGATTATCCATGATTTTTTTTCTACCCTGGGACCTGGGAAACTCCATACTTATAATAATAAAATAAATAATATAACAATAAAATAAAATAATAGTTCATAGACTTGCAAATTAGTACTATGACTTTTCTACACAACAAAGATATGTGAACTATTTTGACAACTGTTACCCTTCGATAGCACCAACTTCCTTTAAACGATCGCTCGAGGGAGGCGGAGCGAATAATCTTGACAATTGTTAGTCTTTGGCTCGGACACACAACGGCCTGCCGACGTGGCGTGGCGGAAGAGGAGTCGCCGGCTGGTACCAAGCGGGTGAGTTACACTCTCACCTTCCACACATGCAAAAACAACACAAAAGTTGACTGCGTCCCTCAATTCACGCGACAAACTCGCTCCAATCAAACTGTTTAAATTGTTAAAGGCGTTTTTTCCGAAATCAAAATATTAATTTTAGCCTGGGCGTCACGTTTGCAGGAAGTGCGTGCACCGGTGTTGCCAGTGTCCTTAAAGACACTGATTAAGAATGACATTCATGATTGGGACATCTGGCTTTTACTTTATTTTCAAACATTTGCAGGGATGTTTTGTTTTGTATAACTGATAATGCAGGCGACTTTTGTACGTGTCATCTTTTCTCCTGTGGTATTGTGTGTCTGTTAGGCACACCGGTTGAAGCCCAAGACTGTAAAAAAATATATTTATCTTATCATAGTTTGTACAAACAGGGAGAGCAAACAAAATTGAATGACCGAAGTTCTGCGAGTATTTACAGCAAGTAACCAGCAGATGGCGGTCTGGTACCACAACATATAGACAGAGCAGTTCACTCCCATTAAACTTCGACTAAACTCCATTTTTATAGATCACCATGTCCCAGTCTGACCCCTCTGATGGAGAGACCCTCCCTCCACCAGGAAACCCACCTCGCCCTGACCTTAACAGTGGGAACAATGTCCCTGAAGCCCCCACAGCCGCCGCAGCCCCCATCGAAGTTCAGCAGCCTCACCAGACCTCTGAGAGTCCCCTCCAAACTCCAGAGGAAGCGTCCGATGACCCCGGCGAGGTCCTGACCTCTGAGAGTCCAGAGACTGAGGGTCAACTGACGAAATGTGACCAATCAGTGAACTTAGATGGTGCTGCGGAGGAGAAAGATGACATGGTTGGTCAGCAAGACCCACATTTTAGAGATGCAACACTCTTAACTCTCTTTTTTTTCTGCAGAGCTCAAGTCAAGTTAATGAGCAAGTTTGGGGAGGTTGGGGTTCATGGGGCAAGTCCATTCTGAGCAGTGCCACTTCAACAGTGGGTACGTCTCACCCTTGATATCCTTGTTCACTCTTCCTTTGCCCATTTTCCTGCTCTCTCTTTTTGCAAAAGGTCACAGTTTGACATCCGTCAAAGCGAAGGCAGGAGAAGCTCTGCGTCTCCACAAGACTTCTGTTGGGGAGGAGGCCAAGGAGGAAGATGTGGATATGTTGGAGGAAAAGCAAATTGGGGGAGCTGAGAACGTCCAGCACTCAAGCTTTGAAGAGGGCAGCTCTCCTGAGGCCACTACCTCCAACAGGGGCGTCTTCTCGGCTATCTCCAACGCTATGCACAATACGGTGAGAAAACATTGACACCAGGGGTGTGGATTGCTTCATATCTAGCGTTACAATTCAGATCATGGTTCACAGCTCACCATTCGATACAATTAATCCGGATGCTACAGTTTAATTTCAATTTTTGTATATCACTAATCAAAACGGACAGAACAGTACACTTGTATTAATTTACTTCTGAAGCCTCATTTAGCAAAGTGTTTTTGTTTTATGTTTGAACAACATAAGGCCTTTATTTAAAAAATGTTCTCAGTTTAAGGGCAAACCTGATTAAATGCAGGATTTTAAATTTGGAGAAAAAAAAACTTTTTTTTCAAAACATTAGCTTGAGAATTCCATGTATACCAATCACTACAAGGGCAAAAGGCAGAAATAACTTGATCCGAGAAACTCTGCCCTCGTGCGTCCAAGCACGATCCCTACACACCAGCACTCTCCAAGGCACAGCGGCTGATTGCTCTCCACTAGTGGACGTTAGCGGAAGTACACCCACTTATTGTTTATTACCATCAAAAATGCATGTGTAAAGATCGTTTCAGATGGATTTTGAATCGCGCAACGTCATATAACAACATATCTCAGAAAACACTTAATTAATCACGCTGGGATTCTCAGGGTAAATCTGTGCTCAGCGGCGGTCTCGATGCCTTGGAGTTCATCGGAAAGAAGACCATGACCGTTCTAGCTGAGAGCGACCCGGGTTTTAAAAAGACCAAGACGCTGATGCAGAAGACTGCCTCGCTGAGTCAGGTACCCCAAACCCTCCATTACGCTAAAATCCATAGGAATTGCTTACAACCTGTCAAAGCGTTCATCCACATTTGTCTTTGTTGCATTTTTTTTAGATGTTAAAGGAAGCCAAGGAGAAGGAGCGAGCACGGCTGAGTAACCAGCCCATTAACGCACCAACGGCTCATTACGGGATTCTTTTCGATGACTACCAGGGCTTGTCCCACCTTGAGGCTCTAGAGATCTTGTCCAATGAGAGCGAGGCCAAGGTGAGCCAATAGTTTGAAGGGTGGGGGGGCTATGTGTTGATTGGAAAAATAATGGCGAATGGGTTTCACAGGTCCAAGCATTCCTCACCTCCCTTGAGGAAGAAGAGCAGGAGGAAGTGAAGAAGGAGTTGATTTTCATCAAGGGAGTCTTCATCAAGCGAGAAGAAGAAGAAGAAAAGGAAGAGGAGGCTAAAGATGAAGAGCAGATAAAGGGTAAATCACTGGTTGGCCTTTTTCCCCCATGGAGGTAGTCCTAATATCTTTTTTAATCGTAACATTTTTAGTGTTGTTTGTGAAAAGTTACTCCATCTTTGCTCATTGGCTGGCGTTAACGGCGATAGACATCCAATCTATTTACACTGACAAGTCGTCCATCATCCTCAATGGCAGCCAATGAGTCAATGTGAATTCTTTTTAAATGATAAATCATAACATATTTTAAATTAATCACAATAATAGAATAGAAATGTGTTCATTCTTTTTCAAGCAATTTGCAACCCATTGAAATATCTTTGAAAACATACAATATATATTTACAGTTGCCCCAAATATATTTAAGTGAAGCTGTCTAAATTAGTGTGTTTGTATTCTTGTAGATTGCAATGAAGTTGATGAAGAATTTACGAGTGTTCTCACTGAGTTGCTCTTTGAGCTTCATATTGCTGCCACACCAGATAAACTCAACAAGGTAAAAGATGCACGTAAAGTTTAGTCGAGACTATCGGATACCCCAAAAAATAATGAACATATAGTCTGATTTGATTACCATCTCCATGACCATCATGCCAAATGTGAATGCATAAGAATAATGAATCAATTTTTGGGCATGTTACATAATTATGAAATGGATTGAAACTGAACCCTTGAATTTGTCATAAAATGTCAAATTTTGAACAGCTGTCCACTCCACTGGCTGCTGTCATTGAAAGGGTTAAGTTACAATTCAGTATGTCATTGTTAATACTGTGAGTTGCTCTTAAATGAGGCCGGCATAAATCCAGCATATGATTACAAGATCAAGATAAGTTGTCGCATGTTATGCGGAATGACGGCTAATTATGCATCTCCAGGCTCAGATGAACGCCCACGATTGGGTGAGCAAAGTGGAGCGGCCCGTAGGCAGAGAGACACAGGAGCAGCCGGGAGAAGAGAAAGAGGCGGAGGAGGAAGATGTAGCAGCGAGGGTGGAAGCAGATGCAGAGACAAAGTGCGAGGACGGCCTCCAGTCTGTGGAGGTTAGGCGTGCTCATTATGGCGGAGCATAAACGTCCACTTAAATTCTCACTCAATCCGCCTTTGCTTCACAGTCCGTCTACTTGTCGTCAGTGGGCAGTCTGGCCGAAGTGACGGCCCGGAGTATTGAGCAACTTCACAAAGTGGCAGAACTCATCCTCCACGGCCAAGAGCAGGAACAGGAGAAGGCAGCAAGAGATCAGGCACATGTCCTCACCAGGTATGCTGGTATGCGCGAGCATGGTGGCGCCCAGTCCTTCTCAAACCCTCGCTTGCCTCGCAGGTTAACGGGCGCCATGTGTAAGGAGGTGGAGTTTTTGGCCAGAAAGTTCTCGGATACGCTGCTAATTGTTGGGGTGAGTGCGGGCCAGTGGAAAAGCGATGATGTGCTCCAAGGAGATAACGGTAAAGAATGAGGGAATTCACAAACACTCTGTTGTCACTCAGTGGGAGAAGAAAGCTGAGGAGCTCGGTCCGCTGGTTGACAGTGTGTTGCTAGAGGTGAGAGCTACATCTTTTTTTTTTTAATAACTGAACTCAACATTATGACAGGCAGCTTTACTTGATGCTTGGCTAAAGAACGATCCAAGCCTCACCTAATTAACTGGTTTTTTTGTATACGTTTTTGGACATAGTATGATGCAAAATAGCTATGATGTTCCAAAAAGTCTTGTGGTCTATCGTCCTCAGGGCTCCAACAGCACCAACTACATTCAAAACGCCTTTCAACTTCTGCTACCCGTCCTGCAGATCTCCCACATCGAAAGCCAACGCTCCAAAACCCGCGCAGAACCGCCAGCACACGTGCAGCAATAACACACCCGCACGCACCCACACTATTGTATGTACATAAACGTGAAAGAAATCCCACCCTAAGGGCTTCTGGCTGCATTATCAGGAGATGTTTATTTATGTTTATAATACAAAACTAATGTTGACGTACTAAACATCCGGCAGTCAGCCTGTCTTTCAGTAAGTAACCCACGTGTTGTTTTAACATGGATATGTCCAGCCAGGAACTGAATAGAGATTTATAATCGTCCCCAACATGTCAACATAACCAAAGTGTGTTTGTGTTTACATTAATATAAGAATACGCTTAGCACTCTTTGCACTCCGCTGCATTGACGGACACGAGAGAAAAATTTTACTCTTAAAAATGCCAGTGTTCATGATGATTGTATTTTGTGTGTTAAAATTACTTGACATCTAAAAGAAACTTATATCACCTTAGAGAAAATGTATCTCTCCAGCATTCTACCTACTAGAATTCAACGCAAAAATGTACCTCCTCGCTAAATGCCATGATGGGATGTCAAGTTTGATAGAACCAAAGATTTATTCAAAACATTTTCATTGAGCTGCCCAAACATTTTCTGTGGCTTCAGCCATTAAAGAGCCAGAAAACATGACTATTTCCTTTTAGCTATGTGACAAGATTTGCAAGTATATAGACATTTATAAATATTGGTAGATGGAATTTTTTGAGGTGTCTGATGATTTCATGTTTTTGTTTTGTGGTGAAACTAAGGTTGCATTCTGTCCATCAGCTCAGCTCCTCTTTTGAGGGAAAGAAACAGTTGGACGGTGATGAAGATTAGCTGAAAGATTTGAGGGTAAATATTTCAATTGAGCACCTGTTTGGGTTTCCTGTCACACCTGGTTCAATCTACAGTCTAATCTTTACTTAAACTGGGGTACACCATATCACCTAAATGTGTATTTTCTACTAAGCTTCACTCCTGGGTTCATTATTTCTTCACCGGGAATATTAGAATAGTCCACATGTCCATCTGGTACAGTTTCAGCATCATCTGGAAAAAATAGAAGTGATGATTAAAGATTATTACGATTGTTATTGTCATTTAAAATGACCTGTTTGTGCGTTATAATCTCTTACCAATGACTTCAACCTCTTCAATTGAAGACAGTCCTGTGATGGAAAAATAACATAAATTACAGTTCATTATGATTTTGTAAGTAGGTATTTCTTTTTGACTAACCTGACCAAGTCAGGCGGTGTTCATAGCTATGAAGATTTCTCCCTGCCTCTCTATGGCTTTGTGTGTTTTGACCTTTCGTTTGATGCCCATTTATACCATGAGCATGGGGGAGCACTTTCTCTGAAGAACACACGTACAGGTACATTTTTATCATATTTGACACTTTGGATTATTTCACGTATTGGAGTGGTTATATAAACATGTGAGTCTTACTGCAGGGTCCACTCCGCTTCATTTGTCTGATTATAGCCAAGGTCAAACTCAGCAATGCCACAGACAAAAGAACCAGCCAGAGAATTCTTAACATTCCACTCCACTCATCTGCAAGAGACAGCTGTTGGGGTGAGTAATTGTAACTATTGTATTCAGCCAATGGCAAAAGGTTCATGAGTGTTTATGTTAGTCATAAATTCCCATACAAACCTTGCGTCTGTCGAAGCTCCTTCTTTTCTGCAGCGCTAGAAATAGTGTGATTCCATAGTCTCACCAGACACACAATGTAATTGGATGTCTCTGAAGTGAGTGGGGCTTGGTGACAGCAATAAATTGCCACGCTTTGACCCCCATCATCTGTCTCGTCCTCAAGTGGGTGAAGCTGTAGGGAGCTGCTATTAGTGTGGCCATATAAGGTAAGCTTCGGGGTGTCAGCATCTCCATGTTGGAGCTTCACCAATATCTCAATGTGAATCTTTGCTGCTGGAAATGGGGAGGGAAAAAAAATATCATCTTGATAATTTGATTTTACCTGAACTCTTATATTGCATGCATGTTTGGATCATTTTGATGGGTAACAAAAACAATGGAGTTATACATCAGACTCCTTTTTTCAGATTTTGACCTAAATGACCCATAATTTCTTTGAAAATAATTGTATGATGACATTTCATCCCCTGATCCGTATTTTCCTTTTACATAGGAACCATTTAAGTTCTCCCACTCAGCATGCCCAACTGGGCCCCCATGTGGGTACCAACTTGGTTGGGATTGGCTAGAATTGTGCACTAATACGTTCCTGTAGTACCAATCTGGGCAATATATCCATGTTCCGACAGCTATTTAGACTTTCACTTTTAGAGCTTGAGTAATTGAGAAAGGTCATTTCAATTTAGTAAATAGTCATGCATTTTGAGCGCGTGTATACATACGGGAACTATTCACCTTGCAGCCAAGTTTAAGGACTAGGAGAAGTATAAAGGTCGACTGGTACCTGAACAAGAGCTGTTACCATGTAATTCCGTCACACTCCCTTGTGTTTCACACATGTAAATCAGTGTACGAGGGTCCTCAATCCACGTCTCGTCTTTCGTTTGGCTACTGTTGGCAACTCTCTCGCCACAAGCCTCTCGCAGGGAGTCACATGACATCTTTCTTCCCATCTCCCCATCTGCACTCCAATTCTCTCTGTCCTTCACTCGCTTGTCCCATTTGCAGGGCAAGCAGAGTACGTTCAATTTCGACGCTGATAAAAAAATAAGTAGAAATGGTGACTGAACTACTACACCCACTGAAGGCTTGTTACAAATTCACTCAAATAAATCATTTTGAGGTTACTTGAATATAAGAAGTAATGGGGAGGAAAAAACGTATTAAGGCAAACATGAATATGATGAATGTGGGCCCATATTTGTATTATTAAGAAAGTGGCTTAAGTAACTTGACTGAACCATCTGCTGTGTTACAAATGGTAGACAAGGCTGCTACTGTCATTTAATTGTCACCAAACAAAAAACGTCTTAACATTAAACAATCAAAAAGGGCAAACCATTGTCTTCATTTTTATGCCAGCCATAACTTGAAAATTTTGAAATACTAAATAATTCCTTCACATATGGAGACTGCCAAGTAGGATTGATAAAGTAGTATGTTTACATTTTAAAACAAAATTTAACTTACCAAAAATAAGAGTGTACTAAGCCCCTAAAAAGCATTAAGACACACAATCCCTTACCTGGGTACAAAGTGAACAAATCTGGAAGGCAAATGATGAAAATGAAGATCATGAGAAGGAGAAGTTTAGTCACGATTGTCCTTGTCATGTTCATCCGTATGAACAGCCACACGTCTAATCTTCCTCCCTTTTTACTTTGAATTTCAAATTTGCACGCAGCCTTCTTGGACCATCTTTTGACTGCAAGCCAAGCCTTCGAAGCAAAAGCTCACAGTTGAAGACGAGGAAGTGCACGATGGGGCCCTCGGCGCTCAGCGTGCGAGCAGCGCAACGCTTCACTTCCGCTCATGCTTCCTGTCGTGTTCACCCAGCAGAAGCTGACGGATGGATCTATTGGCGCAATGTGAGTCGGCATGTTATGTGTCTAAGTGTGTGTGTCTGAGAGGTTGTGATATGCAGTGCAAGGCATACATTTGATGACTATGACTTTGAGGAACTATCTAAAGATATAGGGCAAGGGTGTCAGACTCGGGTAGGTACGTGGGCCGCGTTAAAGTCAACTCGATTTTATGTGGGCTGGACCATTTTATATTATTTGGATGTCATTGTAGATATAATATTTAGATGTTTTTATGGATTAAAATCCCTGAATATTCAGTTTTTTGTAGCTCTAAAACAATGTTTATTTGAGCTTTTTAAAAATATGTTTAGATTTTACAAAATGATTTTTGAACAAAAAACAGAAAAAATGATTAAAAAATTACAATTATTGATTCAAAAGGGGGAAAATCAGGAAATGAATATAGATCTATACTCTTCATTTTAATTTGATCCTAAAACAGAAAGTCAGCACTCATGATTTACTTTCCTGGGCCACACAAAATGATGCGGCGGGCCAGATTTGGCCCCCGGGCCGCCACTTTGACACATGTGATATTGGGTTATCAGTCAGATATCAGTCAGTTTTGTTGTTGTTGTTGTCAGAAACAATCATCAACACTTTGTTCCAAAAATGATCAACAAAGACTTTAAAAAAAAACGGACTTAATTTCGCTTGACTTGGATTGATTTTTTCTTGGCCGTGGAGTGTCGATTTATACAGTCAGATATCTCAGAATCACTGACTTATCCCGCCTGTCCCCAGACATGCAAAACACAAATGCAGTGTTAGGCACAGCTGCCAGGTGAAGTCTTATCTCAGCTTCACAGTTGACAGCCTATTAAACATTTTTAAGCTGCCACAATTTTGACAGGGAGAAAAATGCTTACAACTATTGGTTGTGCACTTTGTCGTGGGCATCGCACCATCAAATTTAAGATGAAGGTTGCATCAAAATCATAGGCTGCCAAAATTAAGGGGGCAAAATACCACATATTCCGTCTTTTTGTCGCTACAGGCTTATCCAGAAACAGCTTGCTCAGACAAAATATAATGTACCGATTTTAGGAAGAAAGGGAAAAAAATAGGTAAATATTAGGAAACTAAACCATTTTTTTCCTGGGCGAAAAGGGAGGAAAAAAGAGCTTTGTGATTAAGTGCTGTGTGAGCAGTGAGGCGTTGCCTCAGGCTTTATGAATTATGTGCAAAGTACAAATCATCGGCTTCCACATGGAGATGTGCTTTTCAAAGGTGACAAAGGTTGTTCTCCTAGCCTAATTTTATCTTACTATCTTTACTTGTGCAGAAAGACAGCTATGCATCTTTTCAATTTTCTGCATGATGCTGTTTTTTTGTCACCGTTTTTCAAGGTCACGTCTTTGCTGATAAGTTTCTCAGCAGAGGACTGTGTCCCTTTTTGTATCCCTCTCAGGCTCTCGACTCTGACGTCTGCAACCTTACCTGGTGTGAAAATGCCACGTCAATAAAAATCTTTTTATATCGGGGAAAATCAATGGGCTTCCAAGTGCACCTCGCTTGAAACATGCCTCCGTGCGAAAATAGTGCCTTTACTCTGTAAATTTAGAGTACTACAAAAATCCCCATGTTTTTCAAGGTACCTCGGAATATCGAGTTGTTGTTTTTTTATTTTTTATGAGTCAACATAAAACATGTGCATGAACACGTACACTTAAAAGGGCTTTATTGGTCTCAATTTGCACCATAACATTTTACGGGCCTTTTGGGGAAAAGACATACTTGTAAAATTGGATCATTAACACCATCAAAACACAAATCCAGAAACTCTAAAACCAAAATACGGAAACCAAACGGGTATAAATCAACTACAGGAAAGCAACAAACCTCAACACAGTTACTCCCATTTATTGACCAATCTCTAATATAATAAATAAAATACAATCTCATTCTTCCGCTCTACCCAAGTAGTGAATTATAGATGCCGATTCTGTATGTTACGGCTCTTTCTTGGTAGTCTGAAGCATTTTAATGACAATAATCAGCCATCGTTTCCATCAGAAAAGACATGTATGCGGTATTAGCAGAGCTTTTTAACAACTACTGTAAAATTCAGTTGAAAGAAGCGCATAACAATTTCTATGCCTCATACAGCCTAACTGGGTTATCTCAACCTCATCAGCGAGACTGAAATGCGCCTTCTCGCGAGTGCTTGGGAGGGGGAAAAAAAGATCAAACACATTTTTTATTTTATTTTGGGATAATGTGATACATGTTCTTGCTCGGTAACAAGAAGGTCATGTTGGTAGGTTTATGATAGAGGAGCAAGCGAGTTTATTGTTCATTGGATTCCATTAACACTCGCATTTGTTTATTGAATTCATTCATTCTTTTACTCTGCCAGTAAACAAGGTAAAAGCTCAAATCTCCCAGGCTAGACATCCCATGTCCTTGAAACGACCCCCTTCGGTAATTATCTCACATAGTGCTGATTAATGCTGAGTCACTAACTCTTACTAAAAGCTAACAATATGCACATTTGTATTCGCCTCATGTTTCGACTGCCTGATTCTCTTATCCCGTATTTAGCCGCAAACTGCCTTTTGGTGATTGGAGGCCAGATTACCCGTTTTACACCCATGTCATGATAGCTCAGCCCAGTGATTATTTTTTTTATTATAAGCGCAGTAAAAGAAAGCACCCGTGACATTCTCACTCACTCTTGAGGTTCTCAGAACATCCCATAGAACAATATGACTCGACGATGATTTTGTCTTTAAATGGGTCCTGATTTTAAACATTTTAACTTGCTATTCCGCCGTCTTTATGGCAATAATAAAATTGCAGCTTATTTTATAGAGGAGTTATATGGCAAATAAACTTTAGTCTTACCGTATTTTACGCACCATAAGGCGCAACCAAAAACACTTCCATTTTCTCAAAAACCCGCAGTGCGCCTGATAATCGAATGCACCTTATAAATGGATCAATATAGGTTAATCATTCTATGACATTCTTTTTTAGCACAGCTCCATCTAGTTGATGCATAACACAACTCCTAATCTCTACTACTGTTAGTAATACTACAGCTCCATCTAGTCGACAACTTGGCAACCCAAAATGTGACTTATATTTGTATTTTTTACTAAAAGTCCAGATGACAAATATTAGAATTAAGACACTATGCCCTGAGTGTATTTCATTAGTCCAATTTAATTTCATCCTCTACTTGTGTCCATATTTCAACATGACATTTTTGCTCACTTTCAAAATTCCTCTAGTTTATGGATCACTTTGGCAGGCGGGAAGGTGACTTTCCTCAGTCCAAATCATAAACGAGCTTGTGGATGAAGTAAAATGCTGTCCACACATTAAAATTGATTCTCGGGGATGATATAGATGTTTTTTTTCCCGAGATTAGAAAGAAAAGCGACTGAGGGTTGATATAGTGCAGCTCAATCTATACATATGTACCAAAAGAATAGCACTGTCTACGACAAGGAAATGT
The DNA here is from genome assembly GCF_051989625.1 of Stigmatopora argus. Taxonomy (NCBI): domain Eukaryota; kingdom Metazoa; phylum Chordata; class Actinopteri; order Syngnathiformes; family Syngnathidae; genus Stigmatopora; species Stigmatopora argus. Next base: position 11,105,009 of record NC_135393.1, read on the forward strand.
GTGACGAGCACCACGAAACAAGAAATGGAACTGTGCCCATGACATAGAAAAAGCTTGGCTGATAAATAATAATAAGATAAATATATTCATCACTGTGCTTTTCAGATCTGTAGATTGTTCATATAGTATTAAAAGCATGGTTCACTGTCTCCACCTTTTGACATTCGACAGGAAACATTTTAGAGTCTTTACACTAGCTTTTGACCTCGAATAATTGATCACAGGATCGAGGAACTGTCACCAGCGGGGGTTATCCCTTTTCCATTTTCATGGGAGTGATGGGCTGTCTGAGATTGGTTTACTGCTTCAGGGCAGATTAAATTATTAAATCCCACAATTTATTTGGCTACAAATCCTGCCTCTCTGATGTTCCATCTCTTGCTCATCTTCTTCCATTTCTTTTTTCCCACTGCTCCATACGAAAGGGGGAATACTTTAAAATGACACAGATACCATTACTGTATTTTTGAGGTGGGGAAATTGTGAGAAGAGATGGAAACCAGTGGGAAAAGATAGGAGCTGATGAAACACTTTGTAATCTCTTTGTGAATTGTTCGTTTGTGTGAGTGTGTGTCTGTGTGTCTTCATCCATGTGTGCCATTTTGTGTTTGCGGAATAACACCCAAGTCGCTGTACGTATGTTGTATTCTGAAATTGGCAGTCATGGAAGAAGTGTACAGGTGCCAGATGGCTGCTGGCTATGTACAAGGACGCAAGAGATTTACTGACACAGGAAGAAAAAAAATGCTTGTTTCCATTCCCATTAATAATTCAGGATGTATATTCTGTCCTTGCGCAAACCTGATGCCTCAGCTATTGAAAAAGACCCGCTCACAAGAGCTTGTAAACACGTGTGCACAAACATGCTAAAAACCGTTTACACAATTGATGAAAATCAAAGATTCGTGAAAAGCAAATATAGCAGCACACTACAACTGAGTCCGCTTCGAAAAGCTTTGTAAAGCACCAGTATTTCCTCCTCGAAGTCACTCATAGCTGCCTGCTCATATTTTTCAGTTTATTTATAGAAACTGTGCATTTTGTTAACAATGTGGTTAGAGATGAGCCAAAACAGGCCCCTCTCATTGGCTGTTGATGAGAGGATCTGTTGGTGGCAAGTGTTTATCGTGTGTGCGTGTGAAATGCTTCATTGAGGAGTTTGGCATGCATTTTTATACAGTCGATTGTTTTTTAATGTGAGCAGAATCATAATTTGGATCTATTGGTTGTCTCTGCTGGACCACACCTGAATGAATCACAGTCAGCATCTCCCCATGGTACATGTACATGATCACTCACAGCCCAGTATTTTGTTTCACATTGTAATAACAAAATGTGGAAGCAGCGGGAAATACAGCAGAATAGAAAGATTAGGAAAAGGACACTAAAGGGGAAACCCACAACTACGTATGCAGTGTGTTTGTGTGGTGTTGTTTGAAGATGTTTAAATGACATTTGTGCACTTATATGATGTGTGTGTAAGATCTGAAAGTATTTGACAGAAAATCAAAATCGCACCACCACTGTCGAATATAAAAAAAAACACAAATGCCTGAACTGGGATAATACTATTAAGATGCCACCTTAGTTTATAAAATCTTCCTTCACAAAACTCCTCCTCCACTGCAAGATTTTGTGCAAAAAATTCCAAGGGCTGGCTCCAGAGGTGACTGTGTAGTTCCCAGTTTTAATTGAATTTTAACATTATCTGGATAACCTTCTACCCTCCTCCCTTCGAAACTGCAACTGAACATACTAAGATGTGAATTGCATTTTCCATTCTCAGGGTGCATTTTGGGCCTGTGGCTGTAAATATATTCCAGCTCTTTTGTCAGGTTTAGACAAGAACAGGGAAAGCTGCCAAATGTGACTCCTGGTGCATTTGTTTAGCCTACTGGCAAAATATGCAAGCTCAACCGCAATGTTTTTGTAATGACAGTGTCTGTAAAGGTAAAGAAAGTCACTTTGCATTCACTAGAAAGTAATTTATACCAATCCATTTTTTTCCAGATTGCCACGGGACAATTTTGAGCTAAGAATGATGCTTTGTGAGGTAAGAAGGATACTATGCAAGTACAAACTTCATTTTTATAGGATCCGTACTTGTGTTGTGAAAACATACAAGCCTATTTTGTGATGTACCACTTTTGTATTTCAAGAGTGTAACTGAAGCGTCGAGGAAGACCATCTCCACACTGCGTCCAAACTCACACTATTCAGAAGGCTGTCACCCCTGGGAAGAAACTCATCTTCACCAGTTGGATCAATGACTTTATTCCTCGAGGAGGCGGTAAACAAGGTCATTAGCTTAACTTGCTCCTCACCAAGAAAGAACCATGCGTTTTTAGAGTGCTATTCGCAACAGTGTCATGGAATCCTCTTTTCACCAATTGAACTTGTTCTAAAATACAAAATGAATGGCAGACATTTTGAAGCCTGGGAATATGTACCAAAAAACATTTAATGATCACCATGGACTGGTCGCCAATTATCTTTATGGCAAACTGATGGATTCATTATTAATACAATTTAATTAACATGGAGACATCTTTAAACATACACTGGTTACAACTTGCAAGGAGAATCACTCCCAACTCGCCTCCTTTCAAGAGGATTCTGAAGAGCGGCATACTCTTCTCTCCATTTAGTTGCGCCATACTCAAAACATTTAATGTAATCTGATTCAAAACAATTGCGTAAGCTAACCAAATAGCACCATTAAGGTCAAAAAATAACTGCCACAACAATCTCATATTAGATCGAAACCAAAAACAACTGTAAGAATTTGCAGAATAAGCATAATACTTTCTTTATAAGGTAAACAATAATGTGATTATCGCCATCTGCCGGCGTCCAAGTCAAAGCAATTTAGGAGTCCTTGTAGATCTTCATTGCCAACTCAGATCAACAGCCTCGGCCTGGAACCAGGTGCTCTGTTCAGTCAATAGTCCTGAAAACAATTAACTGGCCTTGAAATCAGCTGTGGGGGTTAGTGTCCTCGTGCTTACTTTGTCCCAACATAAAGCACAAATTAATTTATAGCTTCATAACCTATTAAAATGCTTAATGAACATATACTAACACCCCAGAATAAACCCAACACAAACATTGAGACATATAGTCATACCTTCACATTCACATCACAAATGAACCTAAGTTGCTTGTATGAGCCAACTCTACTTTGGTTGATTTCCGCCGGGTAGATTTGTCATCGATTTTTAACAAGATCCAATTTAAATGAGACAAATTATATGCGACATCTCAAGGACATGAAAATCACAAAATCAATGTGACTCTAGTAAGTATATAGGAATTTGAAATGTCTTTTTTTAATGTGACTGTGGTGAAAGAACCCAAACATTGTTAACAACCAGAAACAACAGTAGATCAAAATAAATCAAACAAAATAATCTCCCACAGGCTGAAGTATGTCTTGCGAATTTGAACAATCAACGTAATATCATTAAAAAACAGATCTTTTCATGGAACGGTAACCTTTGAAATGCCTTAATTATTTTTCCGACTGATTACAACAGCTGAGGTCAATGATCCAAATTGGAATCCAGTGTGACCACTGGATCAAACCAAGGGGCAGTTCAAAGGCAGGTTTACTACATATATGCTCTTCCACTACAAATGGATATCATCATTATTGAGATAGTGTATGATTTACATAGACAGAAAAACAATACAATTGAGGCAAACGTTTGCGGCTTGTGTGCATTAGATCCTTCGGCACCATCGTATAGCGTTGAGACACACATACACACGCAAACACACTCACACACTTTTTCTAGCTCTCTGCTGGTCCCGGTGCTCCTCAGTCCAGGAGGATTCATCTTGGAAAGAGCAAAGGCACCGCGGCAGGCGCGCCCACCGCCACCGTTGCCGCCGCCGCCGCCTCCTCCGCCGTCTCCGCCGCCTCGCACCCGGGCTGCCATGTCGAGTGGCAGCTCCAACCCTTCCTCGATCTTCGATGTCAAGCAGATCCTTCGGACCAAACTGAGGTGGTTCGGCCACACCGCGGACCCTCCGCCTCGCTCCCCGTCACTGAAAGACCATTTACCCGGGAGCGCAATGGGCGGCCACTCCTTCTCCTCTTCCTCCCCCGAGGATGAGCGACCTTCTTCGGTCAACGGGAACCGCTCGACTCCCGCCGGCATCGCCGATAGCCACGGCAGGCTAGTGACGAGCGGCAGCGCCGGCTCGGACCTTTGTCATGGAAGAAAGTTTGGAGAATCGCCGAGGAGTCGGAGCGGCTCGGGTGGAGCTGAAGCGACGGGGAACTCCTGCTCCTGCCAGCCGGAGTGCGCTAGCTCCCCCGCGGCGTGGGCTTCTCCGCCGCCACGGTCTTGCCTGGTCTCGAACACGGAGCCTTCTGGCGTGGCGAGCATCGGGGATCCTGACATCAGCACCTGCAAGTATGTAGCGTTTTGTGTTTTAAGTGCTTTTGACTTTAAAGGTGGACCACCACTGACTTTTATTTATGTATTTTTTTTTAATTTCCTGCTCTTGACTCATTGGCTGGAATTGACCGTGAGAGATGTCCAAGAGGCTTGCATGGAAATGTAGGACTGGGTTGGACGTCTTTCACTGTCAATGGCAGCAAATTATTTTTAACAGACAAAGCCTTGAGATGAGACATTTTGTTTTATTAGGTCATTCTAGTTTGGGGTTCACGTCAACTCAGGATGGCTGAATCATTGGGAAAAGTGAAATTGAGCAGTTGGGGTTGTGCACAATCTTTACACAAAATAAGTAATTGAACAGAAGTCTTTCACTGCTTTTTTTTCTTTAAATGTCAACTCGTGCAATTGCTACAAAGCAGAAAATCAATTTAAAAAGACATTTTCAGTGTCCTTTACTGCAATTGACTGGAGTGTTAAGTAATAATGTGTCAGCCTGGCTTTCCAAGATGCATAACAGCAAAATTGAAGTGAACTGCCAGTTGTTACACACAATCTGCTTTAAGTGCGTTTGCTTCAATCTTTTTGAATGTTTTTGTTCAAGATGCATTTAAATAAGGGTGGGGAAATTTGACAGATATGTATGATGCAATCAGATCAAAATTGAGTACAGGAAATCATGATGTAAAAGTGAATTTAGCTTGTGCAGGTTTTTCACAGGCACATAATGTAGCCTTTTCTTCTTCCTGCACATGTGGTGGTTGCCATACCAGCACAGTGATGTGTGCCTCCATGCAGTATATATACTGTCACTTGGCATGTGTATTGTATACAGTGGTACCTCTACTTGCGAAGTTAATTGGTTCAAGAAATGGTTTCATAACTTGGATTTTAGAAGCGTATGTTACATTGAAGATGGCATAATTCCTTCCACGATATTTAACACTACCCCTAAACTCTTTAAAGATCATAAAAGTATCCTAATTTAGTCTGAAATATGGATACAAATGTATGTAGGTAACCTTGGTTACAGCATCTTGGGAGACGCAGCTTCCTGCTAGCAAATGTGAAGCAATCAAAATGTGACCAGATAGATGGAAAAGACACTCTAGCACAAAGATACTGGAAGTATGATCATATTTTATTTTTGTATTTTATATTTCATTTGATGTTTCTAACGTGGGACAGTTTTTCTTATGTTGGAACAAAGTGTTTCTCTTTAAAGCTCGAATATTTCATATGCAGAAGCATTCGTAAATGGAGGTATCACTGTGCATATGCAAAATGTCAGTTGCTTTTGAGTGTGTGAGTGATGTGTATGTGTTCCTGTTGTCTTTGTGATGTGTGTGACACTGGGGTTGTCTTTGTTTATTTTGGAACAAGTGGGGAGTGTTCTTGTGTCATCCTGTTTGTGATGAGAATGTTTGAGACAAGTACACTTTGTTTAGCTTGATAAAGGCAGTTCTAATAATCCTGGCATTTACTTCGTGGCTTTCCAGAGCACATGTTGGCTCAGAAGTGCTCACACATTTTGAGGAGGTGCAGAAATATGTAGGTAGAGCGTTTATTTAAACATTCATTTAAGTTTTTTCGCTTATTTTTAATGGGAATTGCTGAATTGAGTAAAATACAAACATTTACAGCGTCAAAGACGTGCATGGTAGGCTCTAAATTGCCCCTAGGCATGAGTGTGAGCGTGAATGGTTGTTTGTCTCCTTGTGCCCTGTGATTGGCTGCCCACCAATTCAGGGTGTCCCCCGCGACCCTAGTGAGGAGTGAGGATAAAGCGGTTCAGAAAATGAGATGAAAATGAGATTTTACACATACGGTAAGCAAGAAGTTACAACCACCATGTGCAATAGTTGTCAACCAACTGGCTAAAATGTTATTTGCAGGGATCTATGCAAGAACACTACCAAAGTGTGAATATCCATCTTAGATTTCCAGTCAGTACCTTTTTGGGGGATTGTGCCTGCCTGTCTGAATTAAGGGCTACTAGAAGGTAGCCTTTCCCCACTTCAAAGCATGCCTAGGGCTGGTATTTAGCCCCACCATCCATCTGAATTCTGAACCACACTCACGTATTTGAAACTCCCCCTCCCACACACCAATTTAATTACAGCAGTGAGGCTGACACAAAGCAGTCAAGTAAAGCCATTCCATGGCGTGATAAATCTCTATAACTAATGGATTCCAATGTTGGCACCTTTTTGCAGAGGCATTTGTTGCTTTGTTGTAAATGTACAAATATTGATTTTGGTCACCTTTCATAACAGGATTCAAGAGGGCAACTGATATGCGTTGCAAGTCTGATATAGTAGTATGAGGAATATGCGATTTGTTGGATGGCTGAAAAAGATGAATCATATCTGCATGTGAAAAAGCACATTTTAGAAGCAGGACATGGAAACCTGGTTTGCATGGAGTCCGGTTGCAGTGTTTGTTTTTTTATTTTTCCAATTTAAAAATATATATATATATATATATATTCCTGCAACCATCCCTAAAGGCAGCATCAGTTCATGTTTTATCAATTTGCGCTGGAGGTTCGTTGGGCATCAAATTAAAATCTGTCTTGGGAGCCATGATATTTCATGATTCACCTGGTAGCCGTATTTCATTACTGATCTGTGACCTACTTACATCTATTTGAACCCTTCACCCATAGCCTCTGGCTTTTTTGGTCAGTTTTATTTTGAACTTGTTACTTTTGGCTTACCTGTCTATTTCTATATTCTTAACATCCAAAGCACTGTTTTCCATACGAGTCCCCCAATTTTCAGCCTTATAATATGTGTTTGTTTGTGTGTCAATTGGACGGACGTTCAACAGCCTGGACATGCTGTCCTCAGATGTGTCGCTGGAGCCGTGTCCAGAGGAGGGCATGTTCATGGCACCGTCCCATGCTGAAGTCACTTTCCGTAAGATGGAGGGCTTCTGGAATAGTCGGCGGCTGTGTGACGTTACGCTGGTGGCTGGAGTCAGACAGATTCCTGCGCACAGGTAGACCAAAAACCATCCAAGAAAAAGCTTTACTGTTCAGCAAGTTGATAGGTTCATTAATAGATATACTTTAATAAAAGGAAAGACATCAGAGACATATCCAGCGATAACTTGCAAGTGAGAATCGATCCTGGCTCGTCCTCGCCACGGAGCATTCTGAAGAAAGGCATCCTCTTCTGTCCATTTAGTCGCACATAATCAAAACACTTAAGGTTATCTTATTCAAACAATTGCATAAGCTAACCGAATAACACAATTAACGTCAAAAAACAACTGCAACAACAATTGCATATCAGGACGGAAACCAAAAACAACTGCGTAGGAATTTGCACAAGTAAGCACAACAATTTCCATAAAAGGTGAAACAAGCAACACTATTTTAAAACAATATGCGAGTATTTTGGAAGTTGATTCGATTATCGCCATCTGCTCCGGAATCCAAGTCAAAGCAATTTAAGAGTCCTTCACAGATCTTCTTTGCGAACTCAGATCAACAGTCCTCGGCCTGGGACTGTGTGATCTGTCAGGTCAATAGTCCTCAAAACAATTAAATGTCCTCGGGGCCAGCTGCAGGGGGAAGTGTCCTTGGTAACCGTTATACTGAGCTTTCGTCTGCTTATAATGATTAATGTTTCACATATACATATAATGATTAATATTCCATACATACATATAATGATTAATATTCCACACACATATAATGATTAATGCGCACATATATAATAATATCCCAGAATAACCAACACAAGTGATCAGCAAAAACAATTTGGGACATTTGCTGTAAACGTAATGGTATGCTTTCATTTAAAACGCATATGCATATTTCAGAAAGTGCACTGTTTGAAGGAAATTTGAATGATTGTCACAATTTCAACATTTAAAAAAAAAAAAAAAATCTTTTTCATCTCAACCTCGATGTAGTTGTGTTTAAGCCATCAGATTTAAATATTTCATAGGCGCATCGCTACATCATTTTGGACATCTGCAGCTTGTGGATCCTTTTTTATCTTCTGTAAATTTTATGGCAGTTGACGAGATCAAACCAGAAATCAATCAGACAATGACGCATCTGAGACTTCATCGTCTCACGCTCATTAAAAATTGGTCGATGGCCTTTTTAGAAGGGCGAGTTTGCAAAAGGTCATTTCACTCCTGGTGTGCTGCCAAACAGAAGCTGGTACTTTTGTAAAGGGAAAAAAAAAGTTGACTTGAGTGTGGCGCTCTACCAGTTAAGAGGCTTGCCTCCCTCCTCTGCATCGTTTTATGTGCTCCTCCAGGCGCATCCGACGAACAAAAGATAGCGTTGTATAAAGAGCCTAATACTCATAGTATGTGCATCTGACATTGTCTTTACACACGGCTTTACACACATGTGCGCGCTTGGGGGTTTGGAAACACTCGCTGCCCTCAATACAGACGAATCCATGGCCCTCGGATCTCCAAAATCAATTGTCAGGAAATGAAACGAAGAAAAAAGTCGATTGTTGATCCTTTAATACTGCCTTGTCAAATAATTCCAACCGTTTTCAACACTCCAAATTGGTGGATCGATTTGTAGAAATAATAAAGCCTTATGGTCAATGTTCCCTCTAATTTTTCGTTGGTCTGAGCAGAAAGTCAACCTCCCTGAGCGCACTGAGTACCAGTGTGAGCGACATCATCGGTACTCGGATGATTCGCCTAAAGACGTTTCGCCGACGGACGTTTGACAGACGGGCAGGTCGCCGAATGAACGTTCGGCGGAACGTCCATTCGGCGACCTGTCCATTTTTCATGTAAAACATGCTGTAAAACACGAAAAACATAAGTGGACAGAGCTACTGCCACTTGCTGCCGCTTAAACGGCGCCATCATGGGGAAAGGGGTAAAAAAATAAAAAATAAATAAATAAATAAATAAAAAATAAAAAAATAAAAAAATCTGATTTTTTTTTTTTTTTTTTTTTTTACTGCGCGCCATATGATTGCTGCTGCGCAGCGAGGACGAGAGTAGTGCGCAATTGCGCACGCGCGCAGCTTAGAGGGAACACTGCTTATGGTGACTCCCAAACTATCAAAGAAATTAAATCAAATTGACCACGTTTCAGCGTAAATTTCCGCCAGACAGTGACGTTGTGCCCCTCACTTGTCTTTGATGACATTATTCAATACTAAAGTTGTTATACGGCGTGCACAATTTGAAATGATCAAAAGACGTATAAAATACGGGAAGGACGTATAAATTGCTTATGGTTGTCCTATTGGTTTTTTGATACATTTTGCTCTTTAAAATTGAGAAAATCTGAGATAATGGCTGAAGATGAGAGAAGTTCTTAGCAAACATCCTTTAAATATAAATAATCCTGGCTTTCAGTTTGATCTTTTATAGAAAATTGGCACCACCACACTATTCTGATAAGTGAAAATATAAATTGAAAACCGCAGTTTTTTTGTTTTTTGTTATTTTTTGACAGGAATGCTTCCAAAAGCAAACTCCTAAACAACTTTACTTGGCAAATCCCAAATTGAATGTTTCTCATGTGATAGTTTATTTGTAACTCCAATTCCTAAAATTTCCAAATGTTATTATTTTTTGATAAAGGACAAGATTACATCTATCAATCTATCAATGCTTCTTCAGGAGTAATAACATGAATCCATCTTTCCCAGGCTGGTTCTGTCATCTGCGTCTGACTACTTTGCGGCCATGTTCAACAGTGACATGCAGGAGGCCAAGCAGGACGAGGTCAAGTTAGATGGCGTTGACCCAAATGCATTGTGGGCACTGGTGCAATATGCATACACAGGTAGAATTCCTTGTCAACTGTCATGATTTGTTTATATTGAAATTGAATTATAAAACAGTATTGCTAGTTTTGAGACAAAAAAAATGCAGAATACTAACATTGTGGCTTTAAAAGTTGTTTAATTTTAGATTAACTGCCGAACTATATTTTTTGTGACAAATTTCTGTTTTCTCCAGTAGTTTCAAGTTCAAAGTACAAAGCTGAGAAATAAAATACTGCCTGCAATTTAGCTTTTCTATCTTAGTATAATGTACAAAGTTGTAAATGTATACTATTGTTAAACTAAATTAAAAATTTAGATGAATGTAGTAAAGTACCAGGATCCTTACAAAAGGCATAACATTTTCTCCTTAAAATGATTTTTGGCAATCTGACGGGGCTCATTTTCAAATTCTAAAATATGCTTTTAGATAATAAACTGAAAGTTAATACTATAATAAAAATATCTTGAAAGTGGCGAGATAAGCAAATGGTCATGTGTTGAAGAGGTTCATCGCTTCAAAATGTAAACAACTTTTAGAACAGCTTTGTTTCTCGATGGACGTCTTCCATTCGCCAAGAATTGTTTGTGTTAATGGAACCCTGTTGTTATTCCTTCCCCATTGGCATCATTTTCTTCCACATTGCTTGATCTTTCAGGCCGCCTGGAGTTACAAGAGGACACCATCGAGTCCCTGCTGTCAGCTTCCTGTCTACTCCAGTTTTCTTCTGTGATCCAGGCTTGTTCTTCTTTCCTCATGAAGCAACTCCATTCTTCCAATTGCCTCGGCATCAGCTCGTACGCCAACGCTCACAGCTTCCACGACCTTCAGAGGGCCGCTCACATCTACGCCCTGGTGGATAGCCATGACTTACACGTCTCATTGTTCAAATGTCATTGCTTTTTTGCTTATTTTGAGACTCGGTGCAGCCCTCAATACATTTTCGCAACTCAACAGGAACATTTCAAGGATGTGGTCAAGAGCCAAGAGTTCCTACTTCTGCCAGTGGAGGAGATGGAGCAGCTGCTCATGTCTGATGATATCAACGTTGCGGATGAAGAGACGGTAGCAACCTCTCTGCTCTCGTGGGTGCATCACGACGTCGCCGCTCGACAACGTCACCTGCCACAGCTTCTTGCTCACGTCAGACTACCTTTGCTACAGCCGCAGGTAAGATCTACGCTATATGTTGAAGAAGATATGTTATGTACTGTATTTTCCACACTAAGTCCCAATTTTTTTAATCGTTTGGATGGGGATGCGACTTGTGTGTGAAATTATTTACACAGTATGATATCTTAGACCTGTTGTTTTTTACACTGCAAGTGGGGGCTCTACGCCTCGGTTGATAATTACATTGGCAGTGGATAGACTTTTTAAAACGCGATACCCTGAAGCATTTTCATTGGGACCCTCGCCACATTAAACCAACAAATGGATTTACAGTGGGCAACATCAGGACTTGTAAAATGGCAATACCATGTGGAGTAAACTGCTCACAGATTGACAGGCTCATAAATATTCATCAGGCTATTAGTCTGTTGTCTATCTGGGGCGCCCTGGATTAAACTATCAAGAGAATGCCAATTTACCGATGAGTGCAGTTGAGCCCCTCATTGACATCGCCTCAAGCACACAAACATTAACCCACAATATTTAGTCCTACGGCAAAACATCTGTTTGCCATAAAGAGAAAAATGTGCCATGAGACTGCAAGCATTCATCTGTTATTTTGTTTTACTTTTTATTCATGCTCCGGCAGCGGCAAGCAGGTGACAGGATGGAATGACAAAAAACTGATGCATGAAAAATTCTAACTGACTCCAAAATGTTTTCATTATCTGACAGAATTGTGTGTTTGCGTGCATCCGTGCCCTCGTTACAACACGTACACACTTGTTTTATTTTTGACTCACACCGTACAATTCATTTTGGAGGCATCTTCGGTGCAAGAGAAATACAAGTGCAAAAACACTTGCATGGGAATACACACGTCTTTTTGTATGGGCTTCTCTGTTGCGTGTGTTTTTCTCATTGTGTGTGTGCACATAGTTCTTGGCAGACTTGGAGGGGTACCCCCTCCTCCAAGACAACATGGTCTGCCAGGCGCTGTTGATGGAAGCGATGAAGTACCACCTCTTGCCTCTGCGGCGGTCCCTGCTTCAGAGTCGGCGTACAAGGCCTCGCAAGGCCACCGTTGGGGCCATGTTTGCAGTTGGTGCAAGGAAGGGTGTTAATGGTTAGTTTGAGGACATCAACATGAATGGCAGGATTCGTTTTTAGCCTTTTTTTAACCTATTTTTTTTCTACAGAAGCCTCTACTATTGAACAGTACTGCCTACGGCGAGACGCGTGGGAGCAGGTGGCCACCATGAGCGGTCGAAGGGTTCAGTTTGGGGTGGCTGTCATGGAGGGCTGCCTTTATGTGGTTGGAGGTAAATACGAATGTAAGACTCTGGATACAGTGGACCGTTACAATCCAAGGTCCAAGTCCTGGAGTGTCATGGTACCCACATCCACACAGAGGCACAGTCTAGGTGAGGAAGCAATACGCAGACCAGTGGCATCATTAAGCCTATTTTAGGGGTCGTCTTTAGCCCCTCATAAAATATTCTTTTGCTCCCCTTAATAAGGTGTTGATTTAATTAAACATTTCTTTATTATTATTACAAAAAAAGTATACCATGTATAATAAGGCTAATTTTTATGCAAAAGGAGACCAGGTATAGTAAAGCTTATATTTGTTAAAAAACATGACCATGTATAGTCAGACTTTTATTTGTTAAATTGAAAATGTATAGTAAGGCTTAAAAAGACAATGTATAGGAAGGGTATTTTCCAATTAAAAAAAGATAATTATAGTAAGGCTTTAATTTCTGTAAAAAATGAGCATGTATGGTACAGGACAAGGTATATGAAAGATTTTTTTCCCTTAAAAAACATGTATAGTAATGTTTTCTGTATGGTAAGGCTATTTTTTTTTAAAGGTAGCCCTTGTAAATCAAGAAAAAAAGCCTTATTATACATGGTCATTTTTTAAGAAAAAAAAGCCTAACTATACATTGTCATTTTTAAGAAAAAAAAAAAAGCCTTACTATACATGGTCATTTTTTAAGAAAAAAAGCCTTACTATACAATGTATAGTAAGGCTTTTTTTCTTAAAAAATGACCATGTATAGTATACATGGTCATTTTTAAAGAAAAAGAAGCCTTACTATACATTGTCATTTTTTAAGAAAAAAAGCCTTACTATACATGGTCATTTTTTATGAAAAAAGCCTCACTATACATGGTCATTTTTTAAGAAAAAAAGTGTTACTATACATCAGGGGTGGCCAAGTCCGGTCCTCGAGAGCCGTTATCCGCTCTGTTTTCCATATCTCCCTCCACCAACACACCTGAATCAAATCATCGGGATTGGTATCAAGCTTCTGGACAGCTTGCTGATGAGTTGATTATTTGATTCAGGTGTGTTGGTGGAGGGAGATATGGAAAACAGACCGGATTGTGGCTCTCGAGGACTGGAGTTGGCCACCCCTGCTATACATGGTTGTTTTTTTAAGAAAAAAAAAGCCTTACTATACATGGTCATTTTTAAAGAAAAAAAGCCTTACTATACATGGTCATTTTTTATGAAAAAAGCCTCACTATACATGGTCATTTTTTAAGAAAAAAAGTCTTACTATACATGGTTGTTTTTTTAAGAAAAAAAAGCCTTACTATACATGGTCATTTTTTAAGAAAAAAAGCCTTACTATACATGATCATTTTTTAGGAAAAAAAGCCTTACTATATATGGTCATTTTTAAAGAAAAAGAAGCCTTACTATACATTGTCATTTTTTAGGAAAAAAAAGCCTTACTATACATGGTCATTTTTAAGAAAAAAAGCCTTACTATACATGGTCATTTTTTTATTTAAAAAAAGCCTTACTATACATGGTCATTTTTTAATTTAAAAAAAGCCTTACTATACATGGTCATTTTTAAAGAAAAAAAGCCTTACTATACAAGGTCATTTTTTAGGAAAAAAAGCCTTACTATACATGGTCATTTTTTAAGAAAAAAAGCCTTACTATACATGGTCATTTTTTATGAAAAAAGCCTCACTATACATGGTCATTTTTTAAGAAAAAAAGTCTTACTATACATGGTTGTTTTTTTAAGAAAAAAAGCCTTACTATACATGGTCATTTTTTAAGAAAAAAAGCCTTACTATACATGATCATTTTTTAGGAAAAAAAGCCTTACTATATATGGTCATTTTTAAAGAAAAAGAAGCCTTACTATACATTGTCATTTTTTAGGAAAAAAAAGCCTTACTATACATGGTCATTTTTAAGAAAAAAAGCCTTACTATACATGGTCATTTTTTTATTTTAAAAAAGCCTTACTATACATGGTCATTTTTTAATTTAAAAAAAGCCTTACTATACATGGTCATTTTTAAAGAAAAAAAGCCTGACTATACAAGGTCATTTTTTAGGAAAAAAAGCCTTACTATACATGGTCATTTTTAAAGAAAAAGAAGCCTTACTATACATTGTCATTTTTTAAGAAAAAAAGCCTTACTATACATGGTCATTTTTTATGAAAAAAGCCTCACTATACATGGTCATTTTTTAAGAAAAAAAGTCTTACTATACATGGTTGATTTTTTAAGAAAAAAAGCCTTACGAAAAATGGTCATATTTTAGGGAAAAAAGCCTTACTATACATGGTCATTTTTTAAGAAAAAAAAAAGCCTCTCAATACACAGTCATTTTTTAAGAAGAAAAAAAAGCCTCCCAATACACAGTCATTTTTTGAGAAAAAAAGCCTTACTACACATGGTCATTTTTTAGGAAAAAAAAGCTTTACTATACATGGTCATTTTTTTAAGAAAAAAAAAAGCCTTACTATACATGGTCATTTTTTTAGGAAAAAAGCCTTACTATACATGGTTATTTTTTAATTAAAAAAAGCCTTACTATACATGGTCATTTTTTAAGAAAAGAAAAGCCTTGCTATACATGGTCATTTTTTAAGAAAAAAAAGCCTTACTATACATGGTCATTTTTTAAGAAAAAAAGCCTTTCTATACAATATACAAGGCTTCAAAAGAAATCTACTTTTTCATATTAAAAAAAAAACGATGTATAGTATTTTTCATTTAAAAAAGGGGTACACCAAGCAACTCGGTTGGGAGTTTTGACCTACTAATAACAGCTTGTGACTAGGATCGGGGGGGATGTGTATAATTGTCTAACCGTTTGTGGTATGAACAAGGTTTTTTTACTTTGTAAGAATGTTTTGTCACAATCAACTTGTATATATTGGGCTGTTACAGGTGTCGCCGTGCTTGAAGGACCAATGTATGCTGTAGGAGGACACAACGGTTTGAGCTACCTCAGTTCAGTGGAAAGGTGATTTGAGCATTTTACACTTAACCCTTTAAGCTCGGGCCCTATTTGGTCTGATTTTTGTGTTTGATTTTCGCTTTATATAAAAGAAAATTGGCCTGATTCTCTTCCCCTTTTCAGGACAAGACAGCTTACATATCCAAACTTTTTATTCTTCACTATGACCAAATATCTATATCAACATTTTGGCCACATAACGTACCACAAGCATGTGGCTGACGCTATCACCAAGTTTTGAGGCTCGAAAAATAACATACGCACTGGCTTTATATATAATTGTGTAGTTCCTTTCAAATGAGTGCTTTCACTCAAAGCACTTTCTCTTTCTCTGTAGGTGGGATCCTCAAAATCGCCAATGGAGCTTTGTTGCCAGTATGGCTACGCCTAGAAGCTCAGGGGGAGTGGCAGTACTCAATAAGAAGTGAGTTTTTGTAAAAATGTAGATGTGTAATCATGTCATGTCATGTCTTGTCTACATTATTTTATTTATAGAATGTATTGCAATAGCTTTTAAAGTTGCAAAATCCTTCCTTTTTTGTGATGGAGTTAATTACTACTACTACTACTACTGCTACTAATGTAATCATTGATAGCACGAGTCAGATCTACAAATTATTTTTAAACATGTGTTTTCCTCCCCCACCACTTTCTAGATTATATGTAGTCGGAGGTCGTGATCGTTATTCCTACCTTAAGTCAGTGGAGTGTTTTGACCCTCACACCAACAGGTCTGCTTGCAAACTATACTCCATTTGACTACAACTTAGCTATTGTAGCTGAGTTTTTCAAGCTGTCAACCTACAGGTGGAATCAATGCGCTCCCATGGCGGAACACCGGTTCGGCCTGGGGGTGGCAACGTGGAACGGCTTCCTGTACGCAATCGGTGGGCAAGATGCTTCCGGCTTACACCTAGAGAGTATGGAGAGGTAACAATAAAATGTTGCATTCACATTCGATTCTGATTAAATTTGGGTTTCCCTTAACGTTGATACCCAGCCAATGTGGCTGCAGCTATCGATTAATGACGAGATGATTGAACTATCGATGAAGCACTTTAATTAATCGAGTCATCATATAACATTTAATCTATTGCAGTAAATAGTAGGTCCTCTAAAATGACGGAATAGGAACAAAGAAACAAGTGCTTATGCTTGCAATATCATTTATTTTGACCTGCACCTTAAATTAAATGCATATTCAAAATTGAACATATATGCCTATTTGCAGATATGACCCCCAGACTGACATGTGGACACCAATGGCCCCGATGAGCATCGGCAGGAACGCAGTGGGCGTCTGCCTCCTTGGAGAACGTCTGTACGCTGTCGGTGGCAACAACGGCCAAGCCTATCTCAATACAGTGGAAGCTTATGACCCTCAGACCAACGAGTGGACTCAGGTACCAACGCAACGATCTGCTCCCAGCTATCACGTGCTGACATTGTGTTCTTGTGCCATCGCCAGGTGGCATCACTGCATCTTTGCCAAGCTGGTTCAGGTGTGGTGGTGGTTAAGCTGTGAGCCGGGAAGACCAAAGCCAACTTTAACGTGCAAGGTACTTTGACACAAGTAACTATTTGCGATATAGTTTAACGAGGTCAGGCATCCCAGTCTACGCCTGCAGGGAGTGCTGTGGTGTAGGGCAATTTTGTGGGCCTAGTTTAAAGGTGAGTAAGTTTTTTTTGCATCCCACCTCCACTATTTTGCATCAGCCAGCATTTCAACAGATGGCTCAATAAATCCAGGTTTTGCTATGGCTAATTTGCATTTGAAAATTATATTCACAAATGTATACACAAGTGACATAAATCTTTATTTTACAAAAAGGCAATTTACAAACTATTAGTAACAAGTTGGAAGCAAAAGTAGTCTTTGAGACAGATTACTACATGATTTGGAGCCCAAAATACAGACATGATATATGCTGATATGAAGATAAAACGAGCAGTGGGTGATCATGTCCCAGATGTAGCACAGTATTTTGTTTGAAATCACTTTTTAGCCTTGCCCTTTCCTTTTCCCTTGCCTCTACCTTTCCCAGAATTGTCAGCCTTATCCTTCTTGGACTCCTTGGTCTTACTTTGCTGCGGGAGAAAAACACGCATTGGATGGACTCAAGCACGCCTGTGGAATTTCTCGTCAGCTTACTTTGATCATTGCATCAGCGCTGAGGTTGTCTTTCTCATCTTCGGACACGGCAGCATTTTCAGTGTCCTGTGTTCCCAGTTCAGATTCTTCAGCACCGCCCCGACGCCCCTTTTTGACAGCTTGCAGGGAGTAAGGTGTCAGATGAGCCACCTTGTTGTACGCCCGGGTGAATGCTGCCTTCACCTGCGAGCGAAGTTATATATTTTTTTTAATTCCTCCTGAAAATCACCTATATATACTTTACTACTTGCATGTGACAATTGTAAAATTAAAAATTGTGAAAAACCATGGAGGATGGAAAAAAAAATACATGCATGTGTGTAGGCCTACGCATACATGTATGCGTATGCCCTACGCATACATGTATGCGTATGCCCTACGCATACATGTATGCGTATGCCCTACGCATACATGTATGCGTATGCCCTACGCATACATGTATGCGTATGCCCTACGCATACATGTATGCGTATGCCCTACGCATACATGTATGCGTATGCCCTACGCATACATGTATGCGTATGCCCTACGCATACATGTATGCGTATGCATATGCGTACGCATACATGTATGCGTATGCATATGCGTACGCATACATGTATGCGTATGCATATGCGTACGCATACATGTATGCGTATGCATATGCGTACGCATACATGTATGCGTATGCATATGCGTACGCATACATGTATGCGTATGCATATGCGTACGCATACATGTATGCGTATGCATATGCCCTACGCATACATGTATGCGTATGCATATGCCCTACGCATACATGTATGCGTATGCATATGCCCTACGCATACATGTATGCGTATGCATATGCGCTACGCATACATGTATGCGTATGCATATGCGCTACGCATACATGTATGCGTATGCATATGCGCTACGCATACATGTATGCGTATGCATATGCGCTACGCATACATGTATGCGTATGCATATGCGCTACGCATACATGTATGCGTATGCATATGCGCTACGCATACATGTATGCGTATGCATATGCGCTACGCATACATGTATGCGTATGCATATGCGCTACGCATACATGTATGCGTATGCATATGCGTACGCATACATGTATGCGTATGCATATGCGTACGCATACATGTATGCGTATGCATATGCGTACGCATACATGTATGCGTATGCATATGCGTACGCATACATGTATGCGTATGCGTATGCGTACGCATACATGTATGCGTATGCGTATGCGTACGCATACATGTATGCGTATGCGTATGCGTACGCATACATGTATGCGTATGCGTATGCGTACGCATACATGTATGCGTATGCGTATGCGTACGCATACATGTATGCGTATGCGTATGCGTACGCATACATGTATGCGTATGCGTATGCGTACGCATACATGTATGCGTATGCGTACGCATACATGTATGCGTATGCGTACGCATACATGTATGCGTATGCATTCGCGTACGCATACATGTATGCGTATGTATGCGGATGCATACGCATACATGCATGTATGCGGATGCATACGCATACATGTATGTATGCGTATGTATGCGGATGCATACGCATACATGTATGTATGCGTATGTATGCGGATGCATACGCATACATGTATGTATGCGTATGTATGCGTATGCATACATGTATGTATGCATACATGTATGTATGTATGCATACATGTATGTATGTATGCATACATACATGTATGTATGTATGCATACATGTATGTATGTATGTATGCATACATGTATGTATGCATACATACATACATGTATGTATGCATACATACATACATGTATGTATGCATACATACATACATGTATGTATGCATACATACATACATGTATGTATGCATACATACATACATGTATGTATGCATACATACATACATGTATGTATGCATACATACATACATGTATGTATGCATACATACATACATGTATGTATGCATACATACATACATGTATGTATGCATACATACATACATGTATGTATGCATACATACATACATACATGTATGTATGCATACATACATACATGTATGTATGCATACATACATACATGTATGTATGCATACATACATACATGTATGTATGCATACATACATACATGTATGTATGCATACATACATACATGTATGTATGCATACATACATGTATGTATGTATGCATACATACATGTATGTATGTATGCATACATACATGTATGTATGTATGCATACATACATGTATGTATGTATGCATACATACATGTATGTATGTATGCATACATACATACATGTATGTATGCATACATACATACATGTATGTATGCATACATACATACATGTATGTATGCATACATACATACATGTATGTATGCATACATACATACATGTATGTATGCATACATACATACATGTATGTATGCATACATACATACATGTATGTATGCATACATACATACATGTATGTATGCATACATACATACATGTATGTATGCATACATACATACATGTATGTATGCATACATACATACATACATGTATGTATGCATGCATACATACATACATGTATGCATGCATACATACATACATGTATGCATGCATACATACATACATGTATGTATGCATACATACATACATGTATGTATACATACATACATGTATGTATGCATACATACATACATGTATGTATGCATACATACATACATGTATGTATGCATACATACATACATGTATGCATACATACATACATGTATGTATGCATGCATACATACATGTATGTATGCATGCATACATACATGTATGTATGCATGCATACATACATGTATGTATGCATGCATACATACATATATGTATGTATGTATGTATGCATACATACATGTATGTATGTATGTATGCATACATACATGTATGTATGTATGTATGCATACATACATGTATGTATGTATGTATGCATACATACATGTATGTATGTATGCATACATACATGTATGTATGTATGCATACATACATGTATGTATGTATGCATACATACATGTATGTATGTATGCATACATACATGTATGTATGTATGCATGCATACATACATACATACATGTATGTATGTATGCATGCATACATACATACATACATGTATGTATGTATGCATACATACATACATGTATGTATGTATGTATGCATACATACATACATGTATGTATGTATGTATGCATACATACATGTATGTATGTATGTATGTATGCATACATACATGTATGTATGTATGTATGTATGCATACATACATGTATGTATGTATGTATGCATACATACATGTATGTATGTATGTATGCATACATACATGTATGTATGTATGTATGCATACATACATGTATGTATGTATGTATGCATACATACATGTATGTATGTATGCATACATACATGTATGTATGTATGTATGCATACATACATGTATGTATGTATGTATGCATACATGTATGTATGTATGTATGCATACATACATGTATGTATGTATGTATGCATGCATACATGTATGTATGTATGTATGTATGTATGCATGCATACATGTATGTATGTATGTATGCATACATACATGTATGTATGTATGTATGCATACATACATACGCGCGCGTCTGTGTGCGTACGCGCGCGTGCGCGCGCGTACGCACACGCGCGCGCGCGTACGCACACGCGCGCGCGCGCGCGTACGCACACGCGCGCGCGCGCGTACGCACACGCGCGCGCGCGTACGCACACGCGCGCGCGCGTACGTACGCACACGCGCGCGCGCGTACGCACACGCGCGCGCGCGTACGCACACGCGCGCGCGCGTACGCGCGCGCGCGTACGCACACGCGCGCGCGCGTACGCGCGCGCGCGTACGCACACGCGCGCGCGCGTACGCACACGCACGCGCGCGTACGCACACGCACGCGCGCGTACGCGCACGCGCGCGTGCACGCGCGCGTACGCACACAGACGCGCGCGTACGCACACGCGCGCATACGCACGCGCGCGCACGCACACGCGCGCGCACGCACACGCGCGCACGCATACGCACGCGCGCGCACGCATACGCACGCGCGCGCACGCATACGCACGCGCGCGCACGCATACGCACGCGCACGCATGCGCACGCGCGCGTACGCAAAGGCACGCGTGCGTACGCGTGCGTACGCATACGCACGCGCACGCGGGCGTACGCATACGCACGCACACGCGGGCGTACGCATACGCACGCACACGCGGGCGTACGCATACGCACGCACACACGCACGCGTACATGTAGGCATGCACGCACGCATGTACGCATACATGTAGGCATGCATGCATGCACGCATACATGTAGGCATGCATGCATGCACGCACACATGTAGGCATGCACGCATGCACGCACGCATACATGTAGGCATGCATGCATGCACGCACGCATACATGTAGGCATGCATGCATGCACGCATACATGTAGGCATGCATGCATGCACGCATACATGTAGGCATGCATGCATGCACGCATACATGTAGGCATGCATGCATGCACGCATACATGTAGGCATGCATGCATGCACGCATACATGTAGGCATGCATGCATGCACGCATACATGTAGGCATGCATGCACACATACATGTAGGCATGCATGCACGCATACATGTAGGCATGCATGCACGCATACATGTAGGCATGCATGCACGCATACATGTAGGCATGCATGCACGCATGTAAGCATGCATGCACGCATGTAAGCATACAGGTAAGTGCGCGCGTACGTACATACAGGCACCCTGCATTCTTACAATCTTACCTTGGAGTCTAATTTGGAGTAGGGGTCAGGCTGTCCACCCCACGAAGCTCCTTCCATCAAGCCGTCCACGTCTTCCCTGATGAGTTGGTAGTCGTCCAGCAACTGCACGGCCTGAACGGCACCCTCCACCGCCAGCTGCTGAAGGGGGTTGAGCAGGGCTTGCCGCAGGAAGTAGAGGTAGTCCAGGTTTACCGCCCTTCTGCTGCTCATGGTCCTGCGGCCAGACAAGACCTCTTCAGCACCCGGATGAATTAAAATGGCATGCATTATCTGCGACACTCACTTCAAAGCCATGTGAGAGGTCAGCTCTTGGACAAGGCGGGAATGTTTGTTTGCCGAGGAGTTTTTGCCCAGCCAGCTTGGGAACGTTGGGAACTGATTCATGTAACCTCTCATGAGCTCGCCTGGGATGACGCTGGCGTAAATGGCCTGTAAACAGACATCAATAACAACATCAATTGACACATACTACAATAAATGTTTTACTTTCCTTAATTCCAAAGCTCCCACAATTATTGTCCACCCATTTTCAAACATTGATGGAACGTTACTTTACAAAGTGTTGTAACACAGTAGTGAAAAGGAAGATGCCCCATCTTTTTTGGAACATGTTGCAGCCACTAAATTCCAAGTATGAAGATTAAATATCTTGTCTATTCAATTAAATATTGCCTAATTGTCTATTGTCTTTTTATATATTTATATCCATACAACATCCCAAAGTTATTAGGCCTGTTTTAAGTGTTTGTAAGCAACTCATAAAAAAATACTTACAAAGCTCTCTCACTAGTTTTGACCTATCTATTGCATGAGGGGTTGAAAGGAATTTGACACAAAATGACCTTTAAACAAAATCAATTAACAAAGTGTGTTTTCCAAAAAAAAAAGTAATTAAGTGTGGGCAGAACAAACACTTAAGTCAATAAAATAAAGAGAAGTGAAACATCACAGATTGAGGGAGGATTACGGTCATT
This sequence comes from Stigmatopora argus, assembly GCF_051989625.1. Classification (NCBI taxonomy): domain Eukaryota; kingdom Metazoa; phylum Chordata; class Actinopteri; order Syngnathiformes; family Syngnathidae; genus Stigmatopora; species Stigmatopora argus. The sequence goes on from NC_135393.1 coordinate 11,128,486, forward strand.
AATATTTTAAGTATAAACTCATGAAAAAAATATACGATTGGGTGCGGGAATTACTCTTTTTTTAAATGACAAATACAAACTACATTTTCTGTTAAGGAGCGACTTTAAACCTTAAATGCAAATTCGGACTGAAGGACTGATAGAAAGGGTGTTTTACCTGTGTGGGTAGTAGAGACCAGTTTTGTCCAGAGCGGATGCGTCGGTCCACCAGGTCTCCATCGCTGATGGAGTCAGCCGTTTTACTGAGCAGGACCAGGTGGGACTTGGCATCACCGCTACAAAAACGAGATCACACTTTTGTCTGTTGCTGAACTGCGTGAAGTGTGTTGAAGTAAGCGCAATGACCTCCCTCACCCTGCCGCTGCGGGCCGAACGTGCACGTAGTTCTCCTGGACGAAGAGGGGCGCTAGCGAGTAGTCGTGGAAAAAAAGATCAGACTTGTCGATGAGGCTCATGCGGGCCGTCTCTTCACCGCCGGCAAACACTTTTCGGCAGACGTCAAAGGGGCCCATCTTCAAGTGCTTGCGGGCGCTGTTAGCGTCAGACTTGCATTGCTCGTAAGTCATCACCTTGTCTTTGGCCGACCACATGCTGAGGTTGTGTATCACCTGAGGAGGAAAAAAAGCACTGTTTGAGCTGTCAATGATCGTAAATTCAATCTATTCTGATGATTTTTCCTTGAAACCTGTCTGATGTCTTGATTGGCCGCCAGGATTATTTCATTAAGTGCCGGAGGTGGAATCTTGATTCCTTCCTTGAAAGCGATGGACATCATTGCGCCCTGAAAAATTCAGTGACCATAAAATGAATACAAACTAAATCGCGTATTTTAAAACAAGAACCTTTTTTGATGAGAGAGCAGTACAGTGTTTAGCATGCAGCTTTTTCCAATTATGCCAGATTAAAAACAGAGTACTACTTTGCTTTACGAAATTGATTTGTTCCAATAGTGGTTTCGTAAGGTATTTTTTTTCTTTTTAGTAAGTACCGTATTTATTAGAGTACAACGAGAGTACAAGTTTTTCACTGGCACAGGGCAGTGCTTCACTGGGATTTGTGTATAACGCGCACCTGAACTTTGCTTCAGTTTTTCAGTACAGAATTTTGCGCGTTATAGTCGCATTTTACATGTCAATGTAAACACACAACTTAATTCCACAATGGTAGAATGGTTGCAGCCATAGTCTTTAACTTGAATTTGCTTCAGAGACTAAACTTTTACGTCAAGATGATTCATAACTTGGATTTTTCATTAGTTGGGTCTTTCATAGGCGAAATAGTTGTCCAAACTACTCGCTACTAACTTCCTTATGTTCTTACCTTGATCTGCTCCACTCGCGGCCTCTGGAAGCGCAGATCGAAGCAGTAATTGGCTAGCGATCTGATCTTCTGGTGGTTCCGGTCATTGCACATGCAGATGATAGGAATCTTGGAATTTCTGATAAGGCCAATCATTTCCTGTAGGCACAGCAAAAATATTGGTCAAGGAGAAATAAATGAACCGAGAAGCACGGGCGTCTGTCTACCTGTATACCGCCCCGATCCTCATTGCCTGCCATGCCGTCCACCTCATCCATGATCAACACGTGTCTGGTGCTCACTTTCTGGGATGTACCTAGCAATCATAGAGCCACGATACATTATGATTCACATTCATATTGGTTATGTTTGCACACAACCCATGATCCTAGCATAAACATTTAGAAGGAATGGTCCCTTTAAGTGTCTATAGCCGGAAAATTGTGTTTACCTTTGTAGAAGCTTTCAATACTGGTATTGTTGAGGGATTCAGCAACCACTTCTTTCAGGTTAGTTTTACTGCGTGTGCAACTGGCATTCATCTCCACGTAGCTGAAGCCCAACTCCTATTGGCCCATCCGCAGTGAAGTCCAACAAAAGTAAAAAAAATAAATTAAAAAAATAAAAGCAAATGTATAGGTTTAAGGCACACAAATGCTGAATGCAATTTATGACTGATTTATGCACCAATTACATCATGCAAAAGGAAATACAGAGCCCTGTGTGTGTTTTGAGCAACCAATTGTCCACAAAAACAAAGTCACCCCCCCTACCACCTCACAATTTTAAGTCAAACGTTATTTTCCACACTTGCTTACATTCATGAGTCAAAAGGCTGGGTGACTCCTTGGCTGCTTGAAAATAAGTAGCAAATTAATTTAAAAAAAAAAAAGTAAAGCAATGGCAACGCCAGCATTATCAAAATCTAGAAGGGGCTCAGAAGTCCAGTTTTCCAGGAGGTGGCATATATTGGCATTAAATGCTATTGAATTGTAAGTAGCCAAACAGAAGTCACCCTGACTTCTGACTCTTGAATGGTGTGAAATTGTGGCACACTTGTAACATTGTATCATGATTAGGCAGCGTACAGTTGGTGAATTGCATGATTGCATGCAAAGAAGTGGAGAAAAGCTTTAAAAAATATATATACACAACTGAAAAAAATAAACAAAAATCATATTTTCATAAGCGCAAAACACATTCTTCTAACAATACTGACTTGCGCACCTCACAAACCAGGGCTGCTGTAGTGGTCTTTCCCACACCTGGTGGGCCGGAGAGTAGCGCAGCTTTGAATCCTGATCCGTCATCTTTTCCTGCCCCAAACTTTCCAAATCTGGCGGCTGAACCCCAAAACATAAGCAGCACATGAGTACTTCCCAGGGAAAATCGAATGAATGTTAATATAATTTTATGGTGCACAAACAAGATTAGTGAGAAAGACAAAGGCTGCTCCTTACCGAATGGCTTTGAATTGCCACTGCTGTGACGATTGTACCAGTTTTGCAGCCAGCGCATCAGTTTGTTTGCGCAGCTCTGGTCCCCTTGCTGACCAATCAATGCCTTCAGAGAGCTTGGACGGTATTTGTCGACCCAGAGCAGAGAGGAACCTTCTTCTTTGACTGATTTTGTTTCTGGGCGTGATCGAGAAGATTGAAGGGTGGAGGAAGAAAGGCCCAAATCCCTACGAGCTATTCGAGATGAGCCTTTTCCAGTAGGGGTTTCGCGATCTGTGTTCTTGGCAGTGTGACCGGTGGTCTGCCCGGTCTTTGAGGGACTTGGAGTGTGAGGGGACTTGGAGTTCCCTTTGGAAGGTGAGATCTTTGAAGCTTTAGGGGTGAACTTGGAGGCCGAGCCAGGAGGAGTCCTGGTCTTCAGGGCTTTGCACTAAATGGCAAAATGAATTGCATCTCATTTAAAAGCAGTTTGTTTATAAAGCAACAAACAATTTAAAAAAAACTAATTTTCCATTCTGAACATATTGACTGCCAACCTCAGTCTCTGCCATGATCTCATATTTGGACTTCTTCCCTGGTTTTGTCCTGATCAGCTCCAAAAGATCATCTTCGCTAAGGATTTTGGTACCAAAACTCTCCGCCTGAGCATCATCAAAGACACAAAGGAATACATAAATGGACAAAATTGCTACTTTTGCTTGAACAGCAGTACAATAAATTTCCGATTTCAACTTGCATTGGCCTATTGAACTGATGCAAGTGCACTTGGTATGATAACCAAATATGACAATGATAATAATAATGAACTACAGCAACAAATATTTCTTAAATAGAAATAAAAACCCTGACAATTTTGCGGTCAGCTTTTTTGGAAAGTTCAAAATTACGCTCAATGTAAAATGAATGTACTAAACAATTTGAATAAAAACAGTTGTTTAAATGTGCCTTTCGGAATAAATGGATATGAAAATTAATTTGAAGGATGTGAATCTTTTGAGTTGAATAGTACAATTAGAATTAAGTGAGAATCCTTTGGTATATTAACATGCAATCGGAGAGGAACAGTAAACCTTTGGACAGAGAAAAACGAGATTTTTTTTATGGAATATGTGAAGTTATACTGGCTATAATTGGAGCAGATTCAAGTAGAAGCAAGCTTTAAAAAAAAAAAAAAGAAGTGCGGCATGAAAAAATAACAGGAATGACGTTTAAAATTTTGGACGTTGCCCACCTTCTCCAGCTTTGAAACACCACTGTCTCTGCCCTGCACCAGGTATGTGGTTTTCTTGCTGACATTGCCTGTCACTTTTCCGCCGTATCGCTCTATGAGGGATTTGGTGTCATCTCTCTCCAGTGACTCCAGGACGCCTGTCAGCACAAAGACGCAGCCTTCCAAACAGTTCTCTGCACCCTGGAAACGCCGCCACAATGATGACAAGGATGAGGAAAAACAGTACATGAAGCGTGAAGCCGATTGAGGGCGGATAACTTGAACGCAGTACCGTGGGGATTTCTTTGGAGCCCAGTGCTCGCGGTCCATCTCTGTTGAGGTAATTCCTGTACGCGGAAGCGTTGGGCTTCTTCTTCTCTGCTTCGTCAGTCCTTGAGCTCTAAGATATGGAGAGGAAAGAGATCAGTCCGCTAGGATTGACGGTTGATGATAATCCACGCTGAAACTCGCAAGCAGAAGCCACTCCCCTCTTCCACTTGCTACTAGGAAAATGGTGGAAGACAGAGAATTCAGCAATGAACTTTTTTTTTTTTTTTTTAAAGTTCCTAAAAATGTGAAAATCCACACTGAAACTCAAGCAGAAGCCACTCCATCTTCCGTTTTCTACTTGGAAAAAATGGCGGAAGACAGAGAACTCGGCCCTGAAGAATTCTATTTATTTATTTAATTTATTTTTTAGAGTGCATAAAAATGTGAAAATCCACGCTGAAATTCGTAAGAAGCCACTCGTGTCTTCCGCTTGCTACTAGGACTCAGAACTGAAGAAGAAAAAAAAAGCAGTTATAATAGCGGTTTTTCGTTTATTGCGGCCATGTCTGGTCTACATTAACCACGATATTCGAGGGATTACTGTAGTCCGCGACAAAATTTGATTTCAGCGAGGGGGTGGTGAAAAATCAACGTCACAAGACCATCGTGTGCGGTCGATTGGTAGCCGGTCTTTTGGTCGCCCCGACCGCGACAACGGGCGACCAAAAGACTGACAACCAAAAGACTGGCGACAAAACAAGGTAAAACAACACGGTCTACGCATCAATAAAAGCCAACAATGGCCATGAGCAGTTTCACTGAGCCGACGTGTGCGTGTACAAGAGTTTGTATGTACACGCGTTGTCCCTTTAAGAAGCTACGTCAGTCAGGGTCTTAACAAGTTCTCCAACAAAAAACAATAAAAGTCCGGGAAATCTGGAGCTTTTCTTTAGCCTAATAATTAATAGGGCATTAAGTATGACTAAATAGTAATTCGCAGTTTGTATTTAGGGAATTTGAGCAACGATTTAAATGGTAATTATCAATAACCTTCCGGGCGACCAAATGATCGGCGACCAATCGACCGTGTACCGAAGAGCATAACTACCTAACTGTTTTCAGATGATTCAAATTCTGGTATTAGGAAAGATTTTTTTAAATAAAGAATGGTTTTCCAAAAACTTTACACTAACTCCATATATTAATTTTACAATATGATTTGAAACTCACCGCTGGCTCAGTGGGAGATGTTTGAAGTGCAGTTCCCGTTTTGGACAACATTTCACTGCTCGACACAGTGAGCGGCTCCTTTTTGGGAGAGACTTTCAATTTTGTCAGTTCTTTGCTCTTTGTGGTGTCATTTTTTTTCTCATCCCTTTTCTTCATCATCCCCAGTTTGGAACTGGGTTTGACAGGAGCAGGGCTTTTCTTGGGTGTAGGAGCAATCACGTCATCTAACACGTCACACTTTCTGGGAGTCTCGGAAGGGCTGAGTGCACCCCTCTTTCTGGGGAATGCATCCACATCCTCCCTTTGCCCCGGGTTCTGACAGGCCTTCAAGAAAAAAAAAAGGACCGATTTCAGCGAAAAGCAAAAATGAAACCAAAATTCCGGGCTCAACGTTCTCATCACCTTCTTTGCTTGGGGCTCCTCATCCAGCATCGCGAGAGTTCGTGCAAAGTCTTCATCTTCATGGACTTGCTTCTCCCGCTAAGGTCCGATGGAGAAAGCATGTATTCATCACGTGTACCATACAGCATTCAGAAAGCTTGTGAGATTTAAGAACACTTAAAACCAATCTCTGTGTCGTGGATAATGTTCCTTTTTTTTAGAAAGAATATGCACTAAAATGACTGCATCCCCGACATATACAATCGACCAAGCCATTTGAAAATTGAGCATTCTATAGCTATTTTAAAGTACTCACACAGTCCGTTGATGGCAATGTTCTATCAAATGGAAAACGCAAAACGTCTAACAGTGGCGATGCCCGTCTATATTGGCTCACAGCATGCATCAAGTTTATAGATATGATATCCATGCTTGTGCATAATATTTGTCTACATTTAAAAAAAGGGACATTTTCCTCCTGAACATAAATGTCTTAAACGGAAAAGGAAACAACTATCAATTTAGTGCCTTAATTGGAACAAACCTATCTATTTATGTCTAAAATGCCTTTTCTATATCTGCATTCTCACACTCTTGCCACTGTGACAATGAAATTTCCCGAATACGGGATGAATAAAGTTATCCAATCCAATCCAATGCAAAAACTACAGGTGTGCAAGCAGACCATATATTCTATTGAGAGGAAAAATGCCACAATAGGTGTTATCTAAACTAACGGGCACCTCAATATTCCATGATAATGCAAACTCATAATTTGAGTCACAATACATGCTCATGTTGCGGTACTGATATTTGCTTATATTTGAAACTTGCTATAAGGACAGAACTCCAAATTCATGGTGAGGCAGTTGTGTTAACCATCGTGACGCCTGGCATAAAATTTTTCACTAAATTTCTGATTCTTTATGGAAAAAAAAAAGCTTAATATAGAAAAATACACAAAATTGAAGTTCACGCAGCGAGAACAAAACTTTGTCAGAGAACAAGGAACAATTCCACCAAACTCTTTGACTAGTGATCATTCACTGCCAACCCACACAGTTGAAAAGGATTAGCAATCGATCACTGTCAATGAGTTGATAGAAATGGTTGAACTTTGCGTTGTTTACCTCAGCATCCACCAAAATTTGCAGGTGTCTAGCAAGTTGCTCATCGCTCAGATCATCCGTGTCTTGGGTGGGCTGAAAACAAGAGTACTTATTAGTGACCATTATTTCTCTTTGAAATCTAAACCAGCGGTCCCCAACCTTTTTCTGACCGCAGACCGGCTAAGGGGAAAGGCGACAACTTAAGAAAAAAATTGTGTGGGGGTGGGGTTGTTTGATGAACGACGTCCATGACGGCAAAAAAAACAAGTCCCAAGCATAATAGCAATTATTTATTATTATTATAACAACTTTTCTCATTTCAAGTAGGAGGGCGATATCGAAAACCTTAATTTATTACGCTGACGGACCGGCACCAGGTGGCTCATGGACCGGTACCGGTACACGGACCGGTGGTTGGGGACCACTGATTTAAATAAAGCAAAAATGAGTCGGACAAGAGAAAATGTTCAGTCACTACTCACGGTCTTTCGTTTAGTGCTGCCGACCAGCTTCTTTTCTGAGCGCTGGATGCTTCCGGAGCCAAAATAGTCAAATACGGAGGTGGGTTTTTTGGGGGTCTGAGTGGGTGGGACAGTCTTTGGCGTGACCAGCGTGGTGGGACATTTGACTCCAATTTTCAAGTGAGAGGATGACTTGATGGGAGTTTTAGCAGACTCTTTACCACCAGAGCTTGAGCTTATCTTTTCAGTGGTGCCATTTTGCTTGGTTATGGAGGCCTTCTTCAAGGATTCAAAGTTGTCACTGTCTGAGTCTACAATCAAAGAGGCATGTATTAAAACAAGGGGTGCCCATTACGTAGATCGCCAAGGAACTATCGGTAGATTGCCAAGGTGCTATTGGTAAATCGCACGACAATAACATTTTGATCCCTCCCCTCTGTTGGTTTCCTTAGCTAGGCTCTTATAAATCTGGAACAGAGTTAGGGGGTACTCGGTCGTTTGGTCGCCGGTCTTTTGGTCGCCCGGAAGGTAAGTGATAAATACCATTTAAACCGTTGCTCAAATTCCCTAAATACAAACTGCGAATTACTATTTAGTCATACATAATCCCCTAGTAATTATTAGGCTAAAGAAAAGCTCCAAATTTCCCGGACTTTTATTGTTTTTTGTTGGAGAACTTGTTAAGACCCTGACTGACGTCTCTTCCTAAGGGGACAACTCATGTACATACAAACTCTTATACGCTCACACGTCGGCTCAGTGAAACTGCTCAGGGCGATTGTTGGCTTTTATTGATGCGTAGAACGTGTTGTTTTACCTTGTTCTGTCGCCGGTCTTTTGGTCGCCCGTTGTTTGGGTTCAAGCGACCAAAAGAACGGCGACCAATCGACCGCACACGGAGTTAGGTGCTTAAGAATTTGACATGTCCGCAGTAAGCTTTAGCGTGAATCGAGAGTGGATTTTCACCCTGTTCCCTGCCGCATCCATACATGTTGATAGAGTCTAATGCGAGGTATATCAACATAAATAATTGCTGAGCTTTGCGTGTTGCCTGTAAAAAAAAAAGGTAGATTATGGAAGGTTAGCTCCTTGGGGAAAAAAGTTTGAACACCCCAGTATTAAAATAACCGTCTAATGTTTTTACAGTATAGTAGTTAAAACCACTCAACAGCTCAAAGGTGGAACCATCGCTTTTAATTGTCTAACGCTGGGGTGTCAAACTTATTTTTTGTCACGGGCCACATCGTAGTTTTGATTTAATCCGGAGGGCCATTACGTCTTCCAACTAGGCTGCCAAAATTAATTGATTAATGAATTGATAGCTTTACCGATCATGCTGATTGATAGATCATTTTTGGACATTTAAATTAATACAAATCTTCTGCAATTATTGATTTGAAAAAAAGACACGAAATATTCGAGCTTAATGAGTTCTGTAAAGAAAACTTCGCGAATAGTTCCACCTGGAACAACTGTGTAACTCAGTGTTGTATTTATGCGCATCACAATACATATTACATTAAAATGGTAGTTTTAAAGATATTTACCTAGTTTAACTGCCCATTTTACCTGTTTCCAAGACGCAGACCACAGGGTCTTTCTTCAAAGATTGTGTAACCTTGCCAACTTTCTGTTTTTTCTTGGACTTTTTGTCTGTCTCCTCTGAGTCAGAATCTGAGTTGACAATAAAACAAAAAGCAAGACAATGAAATGCTTATTGGCGAAAAAAAAAACTACGAGATAGGGTCCGTCTAATTTAAATCATGGACTCATCATAAAATAATTGAAAAACACTCCATTAAAGAAACATCAGTGGTAGATTAGTAGCAAGGAAAATCTGTACCGGATTCTATGATTGCGTGTTTTTTCCGTTTTTTGTCACGCACACGTCTTGCGTCGGTTTCTTGTTTCTTCGTCTGAGGCATAAAAAAATGATAGCATGAAGAGGAGAAAGTTCATGGGAGGGAAATAAAAGTGTCGTTGCTGTCTTGCCTTGGAGCCTTTATTCTTTTTCACCTCTTCGTCTGAGGAAACCAGAATCCTCGTTGTGCTCGTGTTTCCATTGGGAGTCGATTTCTGTGTTGACGGCGCAAAGAATCGCCGAATATCCTGCGATCAAACAAAACCATGTGAGAAAGACATCGATCAAACATCAACTAATTGAGCAGACGCCATTAACTGACAAAAATGTCATGAAATCCAGATGATTCACGCAACGCTAGTTATTGACTCGGTTGCTGGCATAATGATGAAGGAGAATACCGTGTAAACAAATCGTGTTATTTTAAACAGATGAAATCATTCGACATTATTATGGTCGATCGGCTTAGCTAACTAACGGCTCGATTACCGACGTTCTAACGACATCGAGAGAACCTGAAACATAGTTGTGCTGTCTTAAAGTTAGCATATAGCGGCAGAAAGGTCGTAGTTTCGGAAAATGCCACGGCCACAAATGAATCCTTACCATTGTGAACACGGCTGGCGCAGTTCTGTGTCAGGTTTGTTGTCAGTGAAAGACGGAATTTTGCAGCAGCTTGGCGCGAAGTAGGACTCGGTTGTCGCCTGGAGATGACGTATGGTACCTATATTGATAGACTAATATACCGAGGGAAGCCACATGCACTGAAAAATACGTCGACATCATTGCCATTTTGGATGTGGTGACGGGCGCGACTGATGTACAAGGTAACCCAAAAAGATCTGTCCGTTTTTTAATTTGCCATTGAATAAATTGGAAATATATATACACCAATGGTGTCTAAACTTTTTTTCTTCAAAGGGGAATTTTCAGGAAAAATTGAAGTGTGTAAAAGTCAAGTTGAAATCTTTTAGTACTTTCATTTGTTGATCAGAGAATTAGGAAATGATTTTCAAAAAGATTTTGTTAATATTAATTTCTTTAGTTTATTTATTTAATATTACTATCCAATATCCAATTTAATATCCAATGTATTTAATATGAATTCTTTGCCTGCCATTGACGTCAATATACGCCCAATCCATTTTGGTGGGATCGAACATTCGCTGCCAGCCAAATCAAATTGGGCTGGATGTCGGTTGTTATCAATGGGAGTAAAACATAAAACATCTATAACTATCTATAACTAACTTTCTTAAATTATTTATTCGCTTAATAAATATTTTTAAAAATATGTTTTAAAAATCCTTTTTTGCATACATAAATACATTTGTGCACATATTTCATACAAAATCGGTACACTGATCATTTTAAAAGGGTTTAGTTGGTACGTTTTTGACGACTATTTGCATGTGCTGTGTAATTTTCTGTTTTGAACTTGTACTAAGGACAGATGGATTGAAAACAGACTGAGACAGAGATGCACTTTAGTTTATATATATATTTTTTAATCATGATCAACAAAAACATTTGTATCAGCTCCATCCCGTCACTTCACTTAGGCACCGTCATTTGTGTTTTCTTCAAACGATGTTTTCTACCCGAAGCAGCAAAAAACGCCAGCAGGCAGGCTCCACATGCTAGTAGACCCCTAAAGATGTCTTCCACACACAAATGGAAGGGTAGAGCTACAGGGCACGTCATCCCAGCATTTGTTCACTGTGGGCACAAATCAAAGAATCAAAATTATGATTCGGTTTGCTTAAAGAAGATGGACTCAGAACAATGTTTAAGACTATCACAATGAAATAAAGTCGCTCATCAAAACTCAGGGTATGCTCCATCAATGAGACTTACCACTAGAATTAATCTCTATACAGCACTGTGACAGCTCGTTGTCTGGCTTGAGTGGACACCAGTAGGTATGCAACATTTGAGTACCATCCATCCAGAACCAGGCTCCAGCCTGTAAAACCAATGATCGACTTGTTCATGTGCCTGACGTCCAACATAAACTGTACATATTCCATACAACTAGTATCCTATGATGTCTTACAGTTTGGCAATCGGTGCCTCCAACCCAGGCAGGTGCATTGTTAGCCAGTCCTTTAATGAAGGTGTGTTCCTCATCGCTGCGTATAGATGCAAGATTCCCTCCAAGCTGCTGGCAAGCTGCCTGTAGTGGGTACAAGCAAAGAAATGTCTCCAAAACATCCAAAGCATCACCTTCCAATGAGTTGACAAGCCATTAAAAAACATCATTGACCTCAGCCTGCACCCAGATCTTGATATTATTATCAAAGAAGTAACAACGGTCCTTGAATGGGCTCCAGCCAGGTGGACAGGCTGCTGCTTCCAATACGTGAGTGTGGTTATCTTCGAGAGAAACCAAGAAGAGTGGGTGAGCGTGGAACAAATCCTGTCGATTCACTGATCACACACGCATGGATACTCACGATCAGCAGTAGCCAGTGCCACAATGGCACACAAAACTAAAGACACAGCCAGCATTTTGGTGAAGAATTCAAATGAAGACTGAGATATACCCTCTGAAATAGAACTGTTAAAAAAAGGCAGTTGTTTGTTACTAGTCGGCGTTAGGAATATGAGATAATAGGATGTAAGCGCAAACCTGCAGCTGAGTGCTTCTTCTTGCTTGGTTGTCCCGTGTACAATTTGTGGCCAGGACCTTCTGCTATATACTGTCAGTTGACCTTCTAATGTTTGCCTAAATCGACTCAATAAAAATCAAAGTGCACTATTGCTTCATATTTGTATAACAATATTGCCTAATCATTGAATAACTACAAGTTAGACATGTCATAAATGATGAATATAGATTTTATGGAGATTTTTTTTCTCAAATCTAAACACAAATGTCAAATTATTGATCAGATATATACTAAAAGTGGGTACAAATATTGAAATCTGGCAGTAGTTGGAGAACAAGTAAACTATCTATGTTCACAGTAGCATGTCACTCACATTATAAGATAAAAACCCAACCAAACCTGCTCTTACTGAGGATATTAATGTTCATTAGCTTTCCTTCATTTCCATTGTCTTCATTGAAAAGATGTCACTGATGGTCTAGTCTAGTGCAAGGGTGTCAAACTCAATTTGATCTCATGTGGGCCAAACCAGTTTATCTTTGGCCCAAAAGGTTAGTAACTTACCATAGATGGACTTACCATGGATAGTAATCCATTTTGACGAGGAGGGGTGAATGAACGAACAATGATTAGCTCCTCCAAGTCAAAATGAATAGGACATCTAGTGCCGTCAATGGCACTGAAAGATGCAAATCCACATCTAGTTTAAATGAATTGGGTGTCTGTCACTGTCAATGGCGGGCAATGTGTTAATTTGTCATTTTTGGGTAGATACAGGTCACTGTAAATTTTTGATCATTTTCTATAGATTTGGGGTAATTTCCTGTGTGCTTCCGGTTCATTGGTTGCTTTCTGAGGATTTTGGGGGTATTTCCAGTTTATGTCCTGTTAGTTTGGGGCCATTTTAAGGTATCTTTTTAACTCGTTGGCTTCCAGTCACGACGCCGTCTTTAATGCGAGGGGCGAAAGAATGAATGTTATAGCGGATAGGAAATTGAGCAAAGTGACATATGGCGCACATTTGATCACTCACTGAATTTAAGTTTTACAGCGTTCATGTTGAAAAGAAATGAAAGGATTTTGTTCTATATTTGCAATACGTATTAATGAGCTACGTAGGGCCTGTCAGGCAAAACAACATTGCGGACCTGATTGGATTGGATAACTTTATTCATCCCGTATTCGGGAAATTTCGTTGTCACAGTAGCAAGAGGGTGAGAATGCAGAAATAGGAAAGGCATTTTAGACATAAATAGATAGGTAATAAGTAAGTTAATAAATAAATACATGAATAAATATATAAATAAATAAGCGTGTCTCTGAAGTATATATATATATATATATATACATATATACACATATATATATATATATACATACATATATACACATATATACACACATATATATATATATACATACATACATATATATACACATATATATATACATATATATTTATATATATACATATATATACATATATATATACACATATATACACACATATATACATATATATACACATATATATACACATATATATACATATATATACATATATATATACACATATATACACACATATATACATATATATACACATATATACACACATATATATACATATATACACATATATATACATATATATATAGATATATACACATATATACATATATATATACATATACATATATATACATATATACGTATATATATATATATATATATATATATATATACATATACATACATATACATATATATACACATATATACATACATATATATATACATACATATATATACATACATATATATATACATACACATATATTAGCACATATATACATACATAAACATAGATGTACATGCATGCATACGGTAGGTCTTAACACTCAGCCATTTTTTGGGTTCAAGAGCCTGACAGCTGATAAGGCATCCCCAACAGAGCACTGCATAAAACACTGTAGATGCCACCACAGTGTCGTAGAAAGTCCTCAGCAGTATCCTGCACACTCCAAAGGACCGTAGACTCCTCAGTAGGTAGATCTAACCCTATACATACAATTGCATCAAAGTGCTATAAACAGCATAAATATAAAATTATACATGAATTGTCGGGTTCAAGAGAAACTAACCCGTCCAAGTCCTCGGAGATAAAAAAAAAAAGAAATAATTTTAAAAAACAGTCCAACAACCTGGACTAAGGATCAGTCAACAGGAGGCAAACTGGAAAGACGATTGAAATGGCAAACTTCAATATTTGCTGACAGGAATCATCGGTCAACAACCTTTTTGGAAACATTTACGGGAATATGTCTGGTGACTTTGATTTATATTGAGTATTGAGAGAGAGAGACAGAATAAAAAATCAAAGTGCACTGTTGCTTCATATTTGTACATTACTACTGTCTGATTATTGAACCACTAAAGGTTAGACAATTTTCATAAATGGATGATATTGACTTTCAGGAATCATCAGTCAACAACCTTTTTGGGAACATTTACAGGAATATCTCTGGTGACCTTGATTTGTATTGTGTATTGAGAAAGAGAGAGACAGAATGAGTGAGTAAGTGAGAAAGACAAAGAGAGGACATTTTCAAAACCGCTTTTGATAGTGACTAATTCGCCAAAGAGTGCTTGCCATATAGATCTACTTGTAAATCCACCTTGTTCACATAGTCACACATCTATCAATCATACCACATAATGTATGTCATTCAAATAGCCTGATCAGGAGGCCAGTAGTAACAATCCACTGAGTGTTATATCTAAGGGGGCTTGACGCCATTTCACGTTCGGCATTGTCATCGTTGGCCAAGATGTTTTACAATATTGCAGGTGTCAAGTTTATAAGAGCACTTTCTTGAGATAATGAGCGGGTTCCATCATGTTTTCTTGTCACCTAGAAACAGGGATGTGTTCAACCATTTAAAAAAAAAAGAAGAAGGCCAATCTGCATCCAAGTACTCTTCTTGATCGCTGACAATTTTGACACGTTAGCTTTTCTTCACCCAGTTATATTCAAATATTTAGTGATTAATGAATGAATACTCTTTATGGTACTTTGGTGATGGTAATGCAAAGTGCAGGGAAACTGGGACATAGGAAAACACAGCCATGCCATCAATACAAAAAAAGGCCTGCTTTAATTTGTTATCTCGGACCCAATAAAATGAAGTCAAGAAGGAAAGAATGATGGCAAGTTCCTTATTATTACAACAATAAGTAAGAGCAGGTTTACAGGGGGAAAACCCACACAGAACATGAAAACCCACTGGAGATTGAGCCCTTGATTTCCGAACTGTGAGGCGGACGTGCTAACCACTCCCCACCTTTTATGAAATATCTGAACACTAATTTGAACTCTGCAATGTGATTTTCTTTTTAATTCGACAGAAAGTCAATATCATCCATTTATGAAACTTGTCTATCCTTTAGTGGTTCAATAACCAGACAGTAATGTACAAATATGAAGCAACAGTGCACTTTGATTTTTTATTCTCTACTCAATACAAATCAAAGTCACCAGAGATATTCCAGTAAATGTTCCCAAAAAGGTTGTTGACCGATGTTACCTGTCAGCAAATATTGCAGTTTGCCATTTCAATCGTCTTTCCAGTTTGACTCCTGTTGACTGATCCTTAGTCCAGGTTGTTGGACCGATTTTTTATTTTTTTATCTCTGAGGACTTGGACGTGTTAGTTTCTCTTGAACCCGACATTTCATGTATAATTTTATATTTATGCTGTTTATAGTACTTTGATGCAATTGTATGTATAGGGTTGATCAGGTCCGCAGTGTTGTTTTGCCTGACAGGCCCTACGTAACTCATTAATATTGCAAATACAGAACAACATCCTTTCATTTCTTTTCAACATGAACGCTGTAAAACTTAAATTCAGTGAGTGATCAAATGCGCGCAGTATGTCACTTTGCTCAATTTCCTATCCGCTGTAACATTCATTCTTTCGCCCCTCGCATTAAAGACGGCGTTGTGACTGGAAGCCAACGAGTTAAAAAGGTACCTTAAAATGGCCTAAAACCAACAGGACGTAAACTGGAAATACCCCCAATATCCCCAGAAAGCAAATCAGATAGAAAATGATCCAACATTTACAGTGACCTGTATCTACCCAAAAATGACAGCAAAGTGAAAATTAATTAAATTAATAAAAATAGGAAAAATACAAAAAGCAAACCAGGCTGCTTTCTCCTCAGGAAAACAGCTTTCCAGTTCTCTGCAACAGTTACATTCACATCAATTAATATCCAGAAACAAATGCACACATTTATAATTCTGAAAAGAATGGAACCCACTAAAATGTAACCACCCCTTGTTTGTCAAGGTTAATATTTTTAGCATAGCTGTGTCCTTTAGAGCAATCTTCAACACCATAAAACCGGACATTCTGACTAACAAACTCTCCCACCTTGGACTATCCTCTTCAATCTGCTGCTGGATAAAGAACTTCTTGACCAACCGACCACAGACTGTTAGACTTGGTCCCCACCTCTCTTCCTCCATTACACTGAGCACTGGCTCCCCTCAAGGCTGTGTACTGAGTCCTCTTCTGTAGTCCCTGTACACATACGACTGTACACCCACCCACCAGTCTAACGCCATCATCAAATTCGCTGACGACACCACTGTGGTCGGACTCATCTCAGGAGGGGATGAGTCGGCTTACAGAGATGAGGTCAACAAATTGTCTTCGTGGTGCTCGGTGAACAATCTCACACTGAACACCACGAAAACTAAAGAAATAATCCTGGACTTTCGCAAACACGGCACAGATCTGGCCCCACTCCTCATAAATGGAGTATGTGTAGACAGGGTCCAGTCCTTTAAATTCCTGGGGGTCCACGTCACGGATAAGCTCTCATGGTCTACAAACATCACGGCAGTGGTGAAGAAGGCTCAGAAACGACTCCATTTCCTCAGGGTACTTAGGAAGAACAACTTGGGCACCAAGCTTCTGATAACCTTCTATAGAACCACTGTAGAGAGCATCCTGGCGTACTGCATCACAGTGTGGTACGCTGGAAGCACGGCGGCAGACAAAAAGGCCATGCAGAAAGTGATTAACACTGCCCAGAGGATTGTCGGCTGCTCTCTGCCCTCACTGGAAGACATTGCCAGCCCTCGTTACCTCAGCAGGGCCAAGAACATCATAGGGGACCCTTACCACCCTGGTCACAATCTGTTCCAGCTGCTGCCCTCTGGCAGACGCTATAGGTCCCACAAAGCACGGACAAATAGGCTTAAGGACAGTTTTTCTTATATTATATATATATATATATATATATATATATTAATTAAAACTCATTACTTATAAAATGCATACTAATCAAGTCCCAATTCATTCAATAATGTGTATCGCGTTGCATATTAAACTCAGTTTGAAATTCTAAATATCCCAATCTAGTAGTCTTTTTATCAAATGTAACATTCCATTGTCTTTGGAGTTTGTCTATCATCTCCTATAAAACTTTCTTAATCAATATTTTTCCTAATCTTTTCTAAATTTTTCAATAGTCAGGCATGAAATTAAACTCTAGTTACATTTCTATCCATTGTAGTTTCTTTTTTCTTTCTGATCATTTACTCTCTGTAAGAAGGTTTAGTCTCAATTGTTTACTTTTAACTATCTGTAACAAGGTTTAGTCTCAATTGAAACGCTTTCACCCCTTTTCATGGAGACAACCAATACAAAAAGTTCCCTGTGGTTTATAGCATTGATCCTTGAGCAATAATCTTTTGCATTGCTCCCCGAGCAATAATCTCTCCAATCAATATTGGAGTGCTTGCCATCACGTCTGATCATGTCAAGAAGTTTATTTTACCTGTCTCCTCAAACGTTTCAACTGAGAGGACCTTCTTACAGTGCAAAGGTGGATCCGCATCCTCCTTTCCAGCTTGTTTTGGCCAGTTCCAACCGTGTAGTGAATAATGGCGATTTATATGGTCTACCAAATAGGATTTGAACTCGTTATGTACGCGCAGTGATTTCATAACGAAATATGGAAGCTTTTGTTAATCCCGTCAATTATTTTGTTAACACCATTTGGGTGACATTATCTCTATAAATCAATGGTTCTTTGGAATTCCACATCATGCACTGTCTTTGTTTTTCCATCTCAGTGCTCTCAAATTCCGCATTTTGCATAGCAGATTTGTTCCTCCACTTCAAGTTTAACATTTGGAGTACTGCTGCTGCATTTTCATCGAAAATTTAATTTGGCGAAATCTATTTTTTTTGCAATAGTGCATCTTTCAGTGCCATTGACGGCACTAGACGTCCTATTCATTTTGACTTGGAGGAGCTAATCATTGTTCGTTCATTCACCCCTCCTCGTCAAAATGGATTACTATACATGGTAAGTCCATCTATGGTAAGTTACTAAGCTTTTGGGCCAAAGATAAACTGGTTTGGCCCACATGAGATCAAATTGAGTTTGACACCCTTGCACTAGACTAGACCATCAGTGACATCTTTTCAATGAAGACAATGAAAATGAAGGAAAGCTAATGAACATTAATATCGTCAGTAAGAGCAGGTTTGGTTGGGTTTTTATCTTATAATGTGAGTGACATGCTACTGTGAACATAGATAGTTTACTTGTTCTCCAACTACTGCCAGATTTCAATATTTGTACCCACTTTTAATATATGTCTGATCAATAATTTGACTTTTGTGTTTAGATTTGAGGAAAAAAAATCTCCATAAAATCTATATTAATCATTTATGACATGTCTAACTTATAGTGATTCAATGATTAGGAGATATTAATATACAAATATGAAGCAATAGTGCACTTTGATTTTTATTGAGTCGATTTAGGCAAACATTAGAAGGTCAACTGACAGTATATATAAGAGAAGGTCCTGGCCACAAATTGTACACGGGACAACCAAGCAAGAAGAAGCAGGTTTGCGCTTAAATCCTATTATCTCATATTCCTAACGCCGACTAGTAACAAACAACGGCCTTTTTTAACAGTTCTATTTCAGAGGGTATATCTCAGTCTTCATTTGAATTCTTCACCAAAATGCTGGCTGTGTCTTTAGTTTTGTGTGCCATTGTGGCACTGGCTACTGCTGATCGTGAGTATCCATGCGTGTGTGATCAGTGAATCGGCAGGATTTGTTCCACGCTCACCCACTCTTCTTGGTTTCTCTCGAAGATAACCACACTCACGTATTGGAAGCAGCAGTCTGTCCAGTTGGCTGGAGCCCATTCAAGGACCGTTGTTACTTCTTTGATAATAATATCAAGATCTGGGTGGAGGCTGAGGTCAATGATGTTTTTTAATGGCTTGTCAACTCATTGGAAGGTGATGCTTTGGATGTTTTGGAGACATTTCTTTGCTTGTACCCACTACAGGCAGCTTGCCAGCGGCATGGAGGGAATCTTGCATCCATACGCAGCGGTCAGGAACACATTTTCATTAAAGGACTGGCTGACAATGCACCTGCCTGGGTTGGAGGCAGCGATTGCCAAACTGTGAGACATCATAGGATACTAGTTGTATGGAATATGTACAGTTTATGTTGGACGTAAGGCACATGAACAAGTCGATCATTGGTTTTACAGCCTGGAGCCTGGTTCTGGATAGATGGTACTCAAATGTTTTATACCTACTGGTGTCCACTCAAACCAGACAACGAGCTGTCACAGGGCTGTCTAGAGATTAATTCTGGTGGTAAGTCTCATTGATGGAGCATACTCTGAGTTTTGATGAGCGACTTCATTTCATTGTGATAGTCTTATACATTGTTCTGAGTCCATCTGCTTTAAGCAAACCGAATCCTAATTTTGATTTTCTGATTTGTGCCCACAGTGAACAAATGCTGGGATGACGTGCCCTGTAGCTCTACCCTTCCATTTGTGTGTGGAATAAATCTTTAGGGGTCTACTAGCATGTAGAGCCTGCCTGCTGGCCTTTTTTGCTGCTTCGGGTAGAAAACATCATCTGAAGAAAACACAAATGACGGTGCTTAAGTGAAGTGACGGGATGGAGCTGATACAAATGTTTTTGTTGATCATGATTAAAAAGATATATATATAAACTAAAGTGCATCTCTGTCTGAGTCTGTTTTCAATCCATCTGTCCTTAGTACAAGTTCAAAAAAGAAAAAGAAAATTACACAGCGCATGCAAATTGTGTATAGAGGTGCTTTAAGGGGTTCGTTTGGAATAGATTTATAACTTTTGCACTTACATTTCATGTATAATTTTATATTTATGCTGTTTATAGTACTTTGATGCAATTGTATGTATAGGGTTGATCAGGTCCGTGGTGTTGTTTTGCCTGACAGGCCCTACGTAGCTCATTAATATTGCAAATACAGAACAACATCCTTTCATTTCTTTTCAACGTGAACGCTGTAAAACTTAAATTCAGTGAGTGATCAAATGCCACTTTGCTCAATTTCCTATCCGCTATAACATTCATTCTTTCGCCCCTCGCATTAAAGACAGCGTTGTGACTGGAAGCCAACGAGTTAAAAAGGTACCTTAAAATGGCCTAAAACCAACAGGACGTAAACTGGAAATACCCCCAAAATCATCAGAAAGCAAATCTATAGAAAATGATCAAAAATTTACAGTGACCTGTATCTACCCAAAAATGACAACAAAGTGAAAATTAACACATTGCCCGCCATTGACAGTGATAGACATCCAACTCACTTAAACTAGATGTGGATTCGCATCTTTCAGTGCCATTGACGGCGCTAGACTTCCTGTTCATTTTGACTTGGAGGAGCTAATCATTGTTCGTTCATTCACCCCCCCTCGTCAAAATGGATTACTATCCATGGTAAGTCCATCTATGGTAAGTTACTAACCTTTTGGGCCAAAGATAAACTGGTTTGGCCCACATGAGATCAAATTGAGTTTGACACCCTTGCACTAGACTAGACCATCAGTGACATCTTTTCAATGAAGACAATGGAAATGAAGGAAAGCTAATGAACATTAATATCCTCAGTAAGAGCAGGTTTGGTTGGGTTTTTATCTTATAATGTGAGTGACATGCTACTGTGAACATAGATAGTTTACTTGTTCTCCAACTACTGCCAGATTTCAATATTTGTACCCACTTTTAGTATATATCTGATCAATAATTTGACATTTGTGTTTAGATTTGAGGAAAAAAAGATCTCCATAAAATCTATATTAATCATTTATGACATGTCTAACTTATAGTGATTCAATGATTAGGCAATATTGTTATACAAATATGAAGCAACAGTGCACTTTGATTTTTATTGAGTCGATTTAGGCAAACATTAGAAGGTCAACTGACAGTATATAAGAGAAGGTCCTGGCCACAAATTGTACACGGGACAACAAAGCAAGAAGAAGCACTCAGCTGCAGGTTTGCGCTTACATCCTATTATCTCATATTCCTAACGCCGACTAGTAACAAACAACTGCCTTTTTTTAACAGTTCTATTTCAGAGGGTATATCTCAGTCTTCATTTGAATTCTTCACCAAAATGCTGGCTGTGTCTTTAGTTTTGTGTGCCATTGTGGCACTGGCTACTGCTGATCGTGAGTATCCATGCGTGTGTGATGAGTGAATCGACAGGATTTGTTCCACGCTCACCCACTCTTCTTGGTTTCTCTCGAAGATAACCACACTCACGTATTGGAAGCAGCAGCCTGTCCACCTGGCTGGAGCCCATTCAAGGACCGTTGTTACTTCTTTGATAATAATATCAAGATCTGGGTGGAGGCTGAGGTCAATGGTGTTTTTTAATGGCTTGTCAACTCATTGGAAGGTGATGCTTTGGATGTTTCGGAGACATTTCTTTGCTTGTACCCACTACAGGCAGCTTGCCAGCAGCTTGGAGGGAATCTTGCATCTATACGCAGCGATGAGGAACACACCTTCATTAAAGGACTGGCTAACAATGCACCTGCCTGGGTTGGAGGCAGCGATTGCCAAGCTGTAAGACATCATAGGATACTAGTTGTATGGAATATGTACAGTTTATGTTGGACGTTAGGCACATGAACAAGTCGATCATTGGTTTTACAGGCTGGAGCCTGGTTCTGGATGGATGGTACTCAAATGTTGCATACCTACTGGTGTCCACTCAAGCCAGACAACGAGCTGTCACAGTGCTGTCTAGAGATTAATTCTAGTGGTAAGTCTCATTGATGGAGCATACTCTGAGTTTTGATGAGCGACTTCATTTCATTGTGATAGTCTTATACATTGTTCTGAGTCCATCTGCTTTAAGCAAACCGAATCCTAATTTTGATTCTTTTATTTGTGCCCACAGCGAACAAATGCTGGGATGACGTGCCCTGTAGCTCTACCCTTCCATATGTGTGTGGAAGACATCTTTAGGGGTCTACTAGCATGTAGAGCCTGCCTGCTGGCCTTTTTTGCTGCTTCGGGTAGAAAACATAATCTGAAGAAAACACAAATGACGGTGCTTAAGTGAAGTGACGGGATGGAGCTGATACAAATGTTTTTGTTGATCATGATTAAAAAATATATATATATAAACTAAAGTGCATCTCTGTCTGAGTCTGTTTTCAATCCATCTGTCCTTAGTACAAGTTCAAAAAAGAAAAATAAATTTACACAGCACATGCAAATTGTGTATAGAGGTGCTTTAAGGGGTTCGTTTGGAATAGATTTATAACTTTTGCACTGTAGACATGCAAAGTGCAAGGGAAATATGTTCATGGTTAGAGATAGACAAGTGCTAAATGTTTAATGTTGCTATTCTGGTGCATAATGACCAGTACCTGATAGGCCAAATACATTTTTTGATTAAAAATATATATACATATTCAACCCCCCTTCCCAAATTCTTGATTAAACCCAGATTAAAAAGAAAAGAGTATTTCTTTATGTTAAAAGTTCCAGTTACTATTTTCGATGCCTAGATTTCATTAAAGTCACTTGCCCTATAAAGGGTTGAACGTTTTTCTAAAGCTGTCTACTTTAGGGACCACTGTCCCTGAAAGGGTTAAATTGGTGTCACAAAGCTCTAAGAGCAAGGCAGTTGTCAAACATATCACATATCTTTCAATAACCACTGCCATTTTTTTTTAAAATGAAATCACCTACCCCTCTTTCTTGGAAAAAAGCAGTCCTGTTTTGCTGGGGTTTTGGTGAATGGGTGTGTTTACCTTGTGTGTCCTGTTCGCGAGATTGTATGCGTTTCACCTGCTGTGTCTCTTTCAGCTGTCCTTCCCTTGTGTGACCCAGGTGTTTGTGATTGCCATCAATCACTGTCTGTGTGTTTAAACCCCGTGTTTTTGTACGTCCATGTGGGAGTTACCTTATTTTCTCGCATATACGCCGTATTTGTAACTAATAAAAAATGATGACTGAATCAAGGGTACGGCTCATGTGCGCACAAGACTTGCTATACTCTTTTTCACCATTAGATGTCGGCAAAGTAACATTTTCTATTAGTTGTTAACTTTCAGTTTTGCAGTAAAAAAACAACCATTACTGGATGAATTAATTCCCTATGATATTGATCCTAATCATGTGCTTTTGATTCATACAGTATCTCAGAAATACCACGTGCGATGATTTTTCTCAAGATTTTCCCTTCAAAGTGAAACATTTGCACTCCCCATTAAAAACTTGAATATGGAGGTGAAAATTGTGAATCAGGGGCGGCTTATACGCGAAAAATTGTAATATTCAACGTTTTTAAGACAATTTGTAGAGGGCGGCTTATACGTGGGGGCGGCTCATATTCGGGTGAATACGGTATGTCGTCGTTTCGTCGGTGGGCGTATTTGTCATTCCCCGTTAAGTTTGTTACCTTGTTTACTTTCTCCAGTGTTAGGTTTGTAAGGTTTTGTTTGTACACTTTTTAAAGTTGAGATTAAACCCTTCCGTTGTTTCACCTGCACTCCCGTTTTGTTGCCGGACAAGCTTAACAAAAGCATTTTTTTAAACATGTTTTGCTATTTTTAAGGTCATAAACAAGTAGCACACAGCTCTATGAGCAAGGCTGTTTTCTCTCAAACATATCGCATAGCTTTCAATGACCACTGACAGTTTTTATGAAGTCACCTCTCTTTCTGGAAGTTCCTTGTTCCTCTCACTTGGTTTTTCCTCTTGCGTTTGATACATTTTGGATGGTTTAAAACTGGGTTTGGGTGTGGCCACAAAAACTGTCTGACATGTCCCCTCTGTCCCCCTAAAAAGTTATACCATTGCTCTCATACCTTTTGGTGGTTGTCTTAACAAAAGGTGTGAGAAGCAATGTGCTAATGATGTGACGCACCCAAGAATTAATGAATGTCTAGCTGTTGAAGGTTAACTAAATGAGAGGTGTTGTTCACAAATCTTATGTTGGACACGGGACACCAGAGCAAGACCAAGTCCGCATTTGCAGCTTTATATTGACAATTTTTTTTGTCTCCTCACATTCAGATGGTTGAGATTGATCGAATCTTTTATATTACACATTTAAATCGATTTTCTTTCTGTCTTCAAACATCTGATTTCATCACCAAAATGCTGTGTGCGTCCTTACTTTTTTTTGCTTTTGTGATTCCGACTACAGGTCAAGGTAAGTATCCGTGTGCATACGATGGCTCCATCCAATGGTGTCAACGAGGCAGGTCTGTGACCACTCACAATGTCCTATCTGTCCACTCGGCAACCATTGTAATACATTTGCAGCAGTCTGTCCACCGGCCTGGATAAAATATAACAAGCAGTGTTTCTACTATGATGGAACGCTCAAGACCTGGGTCGAGGCTCAGGTCATTATTTTTTTTTGTATGTGGTTTGTCAAATCGCTGACTGACCTGCACATACGTGATGTTCCTCTGGATCTTCCAACTCTAGGCCCGTTGCCAAGTCTTTGGAGGCAACCTTGCCTCAGTACACAATGAAGAAGAATATGCCTTTATTCAGACGCTGACTGAGACACCAACCTGGCTTGGAGGAACAGATTGCCAAAGGGTAAATTCATAGTTAATCGAATGAACTATTTTTTATGATTCTCAAAACAACATGGTTATCACTTACTCCAGACAGGAGCCTGGTTCTGGATTGATGGTACCCCGCTGATGTTTAGATTCTGGTGTATTCTAAAACCAGATAATGATCTCACACAGTGCTGTCTACAGATGAATACTGGTGGTAAATTACACATTCACAACTGACCACTTAGATGATATGGACAAAACATCACTGGTTAAATCTTGCTTTATTGCTTTGCTTATTATTTTTTACGTGACATAGCAGGGTTGGAAGTCAAATTTAAACATTCAGAGGAAAGACACAATGTTTCATGGGGTAAAATTGTTTGAATTATTCCAGAAACATCTTTCATTAATTGAATGTTAAGTGCCAAATCTATAATGAGGATCAACTAGCTTGCAGTGGTGATCCCTAAGTGGATTAAATGAAATATCAGTCTGTTAACTGTTCAATAATTCCATTTTGTAGCAGGTACTCCACCGAGATGTAATACATTTATATATAGTGATATCTATATGCATTATTGTCTGCATATCAAGCTGAGGCTATTATGTTTAACTATAGCAGACCATGAAATCACAAACATTATTTACCCAACTGTTTGTTTACAGTAAACAAATGCTGGGATGATATGACTTGTAGCACTATGCTTCCATTTGTGTGTGCAAGACCTCTTTAGAAAAGGTATGTAAAGCCACCCTTATTTTTGTTGTCGTCCAAATGATGTCTCAATGACAAAAACATATTTTTCACTTTCAAAAGAATATAGGATCAAGGCAGACTGTGGACAACCTTCCAGTGTAAAGCTGCTGTGAAGAGAAATGTTTTTTTGTTTTCACTTGATTTTACATCAAGTTTATATATATATATATATATATATATATATATATATATATATATATATATATAAAACATTACACTGAAGTATGTTAGGTGTTTTTTTGTGAAAATGTCAGTCAAATGTGACCATGTTAGCAATTTACTTAATGAAGACTTCCAAATGTCCTTTTCTAATGACTGTCCATTTATTTTCTTAAGTTTATCCTTACGCTACCATTTGTATATGGAAGGCCTCGTTAGGGGTTTTCAAACAATGTAGATCCTGCCTGGCTTCGCCATCTTCATAAATCATGAATAAAACTTGCAGATTGAACTGACAACCGAGGATATTGTCTCTACTGTTTAAATGTCGAGCACAAAAAAATTAATTAAAAAAGACAAACATCTAGGATCACATTGGATTAGATGACAAAAAAACTTGGATAATTGAAAAATGTTTTTCAGAAGTTTAAATAGAGATAGCCACACAAAACAATGGTGATGAAACAATATTCCAACTTTATTGGTCATAACAATATGGTGACAGATGCCTTAAAGAAGGCTTTGATGTCTTGTGTAGAGTCAAGATTTACTTATCCCCGTCCACAACTGTTCCCTTCTCAGACACATAAATGCCATCTAAGAACTTTCTGATATCCTTATTTTTTACTGTGGTGGCTTGCTGGATGAGAGCAGCTAAAAAAGAAAGTTTTAATTAAAATAGCAAGGGAGCACCAATGAAACAGATGAAGAAAATACTGGTCTGAGCAACTTAGTATATGAAGCAAAATACTGAGATGATCCCCAAAGCAGGTTTATATCAGTCAAATATGCCAAAAACTGATCTCAGAAAGACACTGTTGAGGTTAAGTGTAAAATCTGTTTAAAACAGATCACCATATAGAACGCATTTGCAGGATTATATGATGAGAACAGTATAAAAATATATATTTTTCTTCTTCTGCACTGAAACGGCGACAGGTCAAAAATCAACACTAAACACGCCGTAGCCCGATTGATGAAACCTCGCATAGAAATCTACCGGTGTTGCCCAACAGAATAAGTATTGTTAAGTCCGAAATGACAACGAACAAACAATGTGTGCCGCCTTACATACCTGAATTTGACACCAGCTCAATATCGTTACCCTCCAGGACCAGCTCATCTTTCTGGGCTGCTGAGACGGTGCACATCACACCTGCAAAACAGAGGTCCACACTGCTGTTATACCGCTCGGCTTACAACAGCTTTATTGCAGAGAACTTCACCAGTTTTGTTCAAAATAAAAAGGGAAACCTGCACGTGGAAAAACAAAAAAGACAAAAGAAAAATCCAAACGAAGGCCCTGAAAATGCACATCACGTTTTTGCTTCGTGATGTGTGATTTCAGTAATAGCACTAATAGCTTTTTCATTTTCTGTCTCAAAACGACGGTCACACCCATTTAAAATCCAATGAAATTTGGGTCTCTTGTCATCACTGGTAATGGCAAATCACAAACAATACGAAAGGAACTAGCACATAATGTTTAGTGTGTCAAATGGTGCCCACTGTTCAAATGTTCTCACCTGCTCTCATTCTGACACGACGAATGTACTTCTCGCCCAAGAAATTCCTGATCTCCACCAGTGCGCCATTCTCTTGCATGACCACGTTGATGGGGAAATGGGCATAAACAGAACGCATTTTATAACGGAAGCCCTGCAGCAAAACAAGAGAGGGGAAAAACCTCAAGCACGGCACCAATGAGCAGTTATCGGCATTACCTGGAAGAAGAATTTATAAAATTATCTTACCAAAGTGACTCCCTTGATCATGTTTTGGACATGACTGCAAATGGTGCGGACTGTTGCCAGCTCCTTACGGTTACCCCACCATTTCTCGACTCGCAGCTGAAACAAGCAGGGTATCAAGAAAAGTCAAGATGATTGAATTGAAGGAACTGATTAATATGCTGATTACTCAGAGCGTTAAATGATGATAGAACCACTTTTAAAAAATGAATATGAACACGTGCTGAAATTACAGACTGACAAATAATATGTCTTGGTCTTCCATACCTTCTTATTTTTCTTGCCCAGAAGACGGAGCTCCAGGTTGATGTGATTGAACTCCCGAACGAGTTTGCCACGGGGACCCTTGACAGCCACTGTCCGCCCCTTCAGCTTGACCTCGACTAACAACAGCACCCCCCAAAAAAGTGAGCACAATCCATCAACAAAAACAACAACAGTTTTCTTACCTTTATCGGGGATGTCCACCGTTTGGCTGCTGAGAATGGTCTTCATTCTGTCAATTCAGAAACAAAAGTGATCTGCATTAATCCACATGAGTTTTTGCTTTAAAACTCAGTTCCAGAGTGCATAAACGAACTAAAACATTTAACACGCCATTTATTTGGGCTAGTTTGCAACGAAAAACAACAGCAAGTCACACATCAGCTAGGCTGCTTTAATGCTAACGCCAGAGACAAGCAGATAGGATGGCTACTTAGTGTCTCCAATATAAACTTTTTTAAATAATAAATGATCAATTAATGTGTTACGTATCGCTTGCATCAATGTTTAAAACGACAGTGGGTCAACTTGCTACGGCGTCCGGCATATTGGGCCTGAAGATCCTAGCCCAATCACGTCTATCACCCAATAAATTTCACTTGAGGCGTGGAGTTGACCCAAAATAATGCTTTACAACATAGTCGCATTTATGGATGTATTGACACGTTGAGTCAGAATGATAGTTATTGAGAAATTAACCCAGATGAACATAGATTAAGTCCCACCATTTACATTTTCAACCAGCCTCACCTCGCTGATAGCAGGAAAGGAAAGAGGAAAATCGTCACCGCATTGTGTAGCGCACGGAAGTGACGTCGGAAGACATTACTAATCAATTCATTTAAACGCAACGTCCCAACAAAACGTCTAAAATTACTGATTTAAAATACAAAAACGCCTTTTTTGTACTTCTTTCGCATGTTTTGGGAAAAAAACGATGAAAGTTGATGTACTGTTGCATCGAACCCAACATGAGTCATTTCCGTTACTATAATAAAATTGACTCTGGGAAATCAGTTTGTTTTGAAATAATATTAAAGTGACTGAGTTAGGCTGAATTTTAATTTTAAAAGAATGCAAAAATCTGTGACAGTTATGACAAAAACTATTATTTTGAAAAATGAATTTGTAGCTAGTCTAAAGCAACGCAATTAAGTATAATGTTATGATTAGCAAATGTCACTGACGAAAAATGGCTGCAAAACGATAACAGCCGTCATGATTTGATTCCCTGCAGAATTTTTGCATCCGTTCTACATATACTACATGATGTGCCGTCTTTGAACTCGACGAGTAGTCTTCAAAGTTTCCCTCTTCCCACTCCGGCGCTGTGACATAAACGCAACACCAGACCTAAACAGTCGCTCCTCAATCCATGTTGTTCGCTCTTCTGAAAAATTGTTAGCTAATGTCATGGCGTTATTGAAGCAAAGCTGCTGCGTAGCTGTCCGTTTCTCCACAAACCGCATCTGGTCGGGAGCGCCCAATATTTCGCCAGTCAGTATTTCATTCGATCAATCTGCTTAACGAATTCGCCTTTAAAACATCACTTGCGACGGGGATCGTTCCATTTAGTGTACATATGCCATTTCACTTATGACTTTCGTAACAGAGGCAGAGTTTATTAATAAGTAACTCGTTGGTGGTGGATATATTTGAAATCGCAAATCGCGTGAAATGATCATGTGAGCTGTCATTCCTGTCATCAACAGGTCTACACGAGCGGTATTTCATCTGCGGCGAAGTCTTCTCCCAGACCGACTGACAGGAACGAAAAGTCGCTGATCGATAATGATGGTCCGACACTACAAGACTTCATTTCTGGAGACCTGTCCGAGAAAAGCAACTGGACAGAGTATAGAGGCGACTTGAAGAGACAGAAGGGCGAGAGGTGTGTTTCAAATAATAAAGAATGCATCCCAACCTCAAAGCATATTTTCATCCAGGGATGGCGAACACGTGGCTCTTGAGCCACATGCGGCTCTTTGCTTCTTCTCATATTTTGTATAGACTGGGTTGCTATTTTCCTTGTTTCGTGTTTCTTTTATTTTGATTCCCTCTTAAAACACTTACATTCATCAGGGCCCATTTAAAATAAATATTAAATGATATATAATGTTATGGTGAATAATATGGTTTCAATTGTGTGTGTGTCTGTGTCTGTCTGTTTTGTCATTGTGGATCTTTGTGTCTAAATTGTTCAGCACCCCTGTTATTGAGGCCTATTAATGCTTATCGGCGAGAAAATAAATAAAATACAATTGTAACAAAGCAAAAT
This sequence comes from Stigmatopora argus, assembly GCF_051989625.1. Lineage (NCBI taxonomy): Eukaryota > Metazoa > Chordata > Actinopteri > Syngnathiformes > Syngnathidae > Stigmatopora > Stigmatopora argus. Next base: position 11,158,526 of record NC_135393.1, read on the forward strand.
CCCTTTTTTGTAGGCTTCGGTTGCCTCCTTGGCTGAAGACGGAAATCCCTATTGGGAAAAACTACAACAGACTGAAGAACTCTCTGAGGGACCTCAACCTTCACACTGTAAGCTACACAAAGTATATAAAAAATGAAATTGATATCAATGTGCAGGAAGAAAAAAATGGACCCACTACATGAAGTTGTCAAGAATTTGTATAAGTTTGGTGTCTTCCATCAGGTATGTGAAGAAGCCAGATGTCCTAACATTGGTGAATGCTGGGGAGGAGGAGAATATTCTACAGCCACAGCCACCATTATGGTCAGTCCGTAATATGCAATTTAGACACTTACACATTTTCTAATCCGGTTGAAAAGATCGACAGTGCTCACGCACAATGGATGAAAATAATTACTAACCGTTTGCGTGAAGCAACAGGACGTGCATTGCGGTTTCTAATGTTGTTTTGATGTTTATCTCCACATGGCTAGCTTATGGGGGACACGTGCACCCGTGGATGCCGCTTTTGTTCTGTCAAGACTGCTCGTCTCCCACCGCCTCTGGACCCCGAAGAGCCCTACAACACTGCAAAAGCTATTGTGGCATGGGGCCTGGACTATGTGGTGCTCACCTCTGTGGACCGAGATGGTATGATGGGAAAGGACAAGGAAACGACACCTTGGAGATTGCAGCATTTGGGGTTACCATACCTCACAACTGTCTCATGTCATTGACAGATATTGCCGATGGAGGGGCGGAGCATTTCGCCAAGACAGTTTCTCACCTGAAGGAAAGGTAAAGATAAAGAATATACAAGGAAGATGGAAAAAAGGCACCCTGGAGTATAAGTGGGATTTTTGAAGGGCATTTTTAAAAATGTATGTTCATTTAAAGTAACAATAGTAAAATGAAGAACAGGCTAAATAGGTATCTGTCATGTAACAGTTTTTTTTCATATAACTAGCCTGAAAAAACAACATAACAGGCCAGAGAGGAAAAAAATACATGTATAAGTTGCACTTGAATATTAGTCCCAGGCCCAGCCAAATTATGTAAAAGCGGGCTTTTATGCTGGAAAATACAGTAGTTTGCAATAGAAAGATGAGCTGTATTAAGTACGTAGCTGCTGAATTGGGGGCTAGTGAGAGAGAGAAATTTTATACAGGTTTTGTTATCTGGTAAAGTCAGCTTAATTAGCTGCGGGCTAATCTTCTGTTTCTTAACTGAGGCTTCTTTGCTATGCAAGGTAGTATAAAGATGTCTTTTTTGCCGTGCCAATGTCGCCTCTTATAAAATACAATCATTTTCCTTAAAAAAAGTGCAAAATCTCGGAAAATGAATCCAAATGATTCGTTCTGTACAGGTCGGTACCAAACGAGACAATTGTTCGAAAGCATCTATGTTGTTACCTTTATTTAGGAACCCTCAGATCCTGGTTGAATGTCTGACACCTGATTTCCGGGGCGACCTCGCAGCAGTTGAGAAGATCGCCCTTTCAGGTTTGGATGTCTACGCACACAACGTGGAGACAGTCCGTGAGCTTCAGAGGTAAATAATACAGAGAACTACTGATTCAAATCATGTCGCCAACTGTCTTACACCTCTGTTGTGGTCACCATTGAAACTATTTGTCTGGCATGTCCTGTCTTGTCCTTGAACTGTAATTGATTACTCGTTGTACAATCATCATTATAATTGAGAAATGTTATTCTCAATTGATTTTACCTGGTGAAATTAATGTAGTATTACTAAAGGTGACCTTGTGTCAAATTCTAGTATTTAGATAGTCGCTTGCAAACCTGATGAATAACAAAGGTTACAAATGATAGGTCACCTTATATTAGCTTTTAAAAATGGATTGAACTCATATTTAAAATACAAAAATTAGATAAATAAAGCTTTGTATAATGAATTCTGGCAGTATAACCAGGGAAAAAAACTGACCACATAACCTCAAAATGCTTGCTTAAGATGATTTTAAAACACCCCCTTCTCAATTCCAGGCACGTCCGAGACCCCAGAGCCAACTTTGACCAATCTCTGAGTGTTCTGAAACACGCAAAAAAGGCCAATCCTACTTTACTTACCAAGACATCTATCATGCTGGGATTGGGAGAGACTGACCAACAAATACAAAATACACTGAATGGTAAGTGCAGTGAAAATGTGCAATGTTTTGTATGACATGACATGATTTGATGTCTTGGCATGGTTTTTATTTTCCAGAGCTGCGGAAAGCTGAAGTGGATTGCCTGACACTGGGACAGTACATGCAACCCACTAAACGCCACTTAAAGGTACGTGCGATCCAGACCAATTTTAAATTATTTTGGACCTTAAATCAACTCATTTGTTTTTGAGCTTAGGTGGATGAATATGTAACCCCGGAAAAGTTTGCATATTGGGAGAAAGTTGGGAATGACATGGGCTTTGTCTACACTGCCAGTGGGCCGCTGGTTCGGTCCTCCTACAAAGCAGGTGAATAGTGAGGCTGTGGAATGCACCAAGGCCAAATTTGGATTTTATTTTTTCATTATTATTTTATTTTGTAATTATAAAAAATATTTATCAGCTTTTTTAAATTTTCATTTTTAAGTGTCTTACTATTTTAATCATTAATTTCCCCCCAGAAAAGATAATTCATTTAATTTCTATAATTTATATAAATCTTTTTATTTATTTATTGCCCATCACCAAATACATGCAGGTATGGGGGACACAAAATATTGTCCTAGGGGGAATTGGCCCCCAGGCTGCAATTTTGAGATCCCTGTCCTGCATGAATGCACTATAAAGACATTTAATGAAATGAAAAATCACAATTACTGCAGATGAGGTTAACCACTTGTGTCCACCCTTGACAGGAGAGTTCTTCTTGAAGAATTTGCTTAAGAAGAAAAAAGCAGAAGCTGTCATAGTGGAATGAATAGCAAGCAACACACCTTTTCTACACTCTGTAGTAAACACAATTATACGAGTGGCACAATCCACCGCTTCAAGCTGCAGCATAACACACAAACACATTATGAGAAAAGTATGCACACCAGAGTGAACTTTAAAGAAAAGGGGGCCGCGGGCATAAGAACGGAACATCCATCATGGACGATTTTTAACAGATAATTAAAGTTGAAGGCCAACAGCTACCTTAGATGACTACCCGAGGGCCAACTGTCCACCCACAGAAAATAAAACTGCATTCTTTGAAGCACAGGGAGCTCTAATTAAGGATGGACTGAAATGAAACATCTCACTCCAAACAGAATGAAACCAAGGCCTAAAACACTGAAATATTACCATTATATGATTTTTTTAAAATGATTTGCGAGGATCATTTTGTGCCCTTTGCCAATGCTTCATTGCCGCTTCTTAAGTGTTATGTTGGCACATTTGAATCAATGAAAACTACAATGAAGTGAAATGAGGAAGATGAGTTTTCCCCCTGAAATCTAAAATCTTGTCAAACTTGTTCTAGATAATTAGACCGGTAGACTCCAGAATGGACAACCAATACAAAAGTTCCAGACAGGTTCTGATTCATCCGTTTTCTTTCATTTGCAAAAGTATGTCATAGACTTTTTGATGTATCCCTAATTCTAATTTTATTTAAAAACTCTTGATGTTTCATGCTTGCCAGGGTTGTTTTATCAAGTTGTTTTGGAATATGCATTATTTAAAGAAACCTAATGCTGCACTGAATTTCTGGTATTAATTGTACAAAAGTCTTAAGTACTTTTATAATACCTTTGTACCTTTAAATCATATGTCATGAAAATCGGTATATCGGTGACCAGACTTGCCATTCAAATGTACAGTGGCAAGTTTGAGCAGTCTGGTTATACCGATCCCTTATCTTTTTAATAAAGACTTGAAAGAGAGTCATACGTTTAAAATTAGTATCAAGTATCATACATACACAAGATTTGGTTTTATTGCATTTGCCCTTTATATACAGCGGACACGTACAGCATTATGATTTTTAAAAAATATATATATAAAATTGTACCAAAAAACAGTTGGAATGAGACTGTAAAAAAGTGAACTGTCCACCTAAAATTGCTTGATTACCATGGTAGTGAATTTACATTGTGTCCACATAGAAAAGTTTAAACATAATCATAATCAAAATTGGCGACTGAAGATTGAACTTGTCAACCCACTACAGCGGAGCCTTATCTCATGGCTTGTATGACTCGCTATAGATTTTAAGGCAGAATTTGCAAAAGTAACTTGTTGACTGATATTGGACATCAATCACTATCTATGGCAGCCAATATGTCAAAAGTTTAGAAGGAGGAATGCATTGGGTGCCAGGTTTAAACATCAGCTTTCTTGACAGGAGGCTCATTGGCATTGATGGGAGGACCTACAGTAGCAGGAGTGTAAGGAATTCGTGCTTCTGCCACTTTCTTTCCGATAGTTTCAACCTGACAAGAACAAAAAAGATGTTAATAAAATTAATGTGAAGTTACATTCATCCAGAAGTTAGGACAGCTTTTTAGTTCCATTTTGTAACTTCACCAGAAAGCTCAATATTCCAAACATTTTATCATTAGTGTTTATTCAAATAGGATTTCCATGATGTTTAAGCATGACGTGTCCGACATGTTTCTCACCTGAAAACCGATGTCCTGGAGGTGTGTGTGGAGGTGGTCCAGTACTCTGCGACCATCAAATATAAAGGCTGGCTTGAGCATCTTTTTGTAAATCCTTTCATAATCCAGTTCCTGTGGGGACATTAGACAAGTGTTTAATATATTTGTCTTAAATTAGAGGAAGTTTGAAAATTTAAAATATGACCGTGACCTTAAACATGTCCCACTCAGTACAGATAACTAATGCGTGGGCACTCTTGCAAGCCTCATAAGGGTCTGTAGTCACCGTCACCAGCTCTGAAACTGAGTTAACACATTAAAGTTAATTTTCCTGCTTACTCGTCAGCCAAACATAGTTCTAATAATTTGCTTTCATTTGAAACTAACAATTGGAAGAGATAATCTAATGTGCAGGACACCATAGTAAACAAAATGTCTCAATTTACCTCTTTCAGGGTTGTCCTCAGAGATGTGGGGCTGAGAAAGGTCCTGAATAATTTGCTGTTTAAGAACTTTTGGGTCATAGATGAATAGTTTAGCCCCTTCATCCATCAGATATTTGGAGATGTAAATACTGGAAGACTCTCTGGGGATACAAACAACATAAAAGAAATAAAAGCAGGGTGATAGCCAGGACCTCAAATCACATCCACGTCATGATTGACATACGTAGTACTAATAATTCAATGAAGACAGACCTTGTGTCACCAGTGTCTTTTTTGAAAGAGAAGCCCAGCAGTGCAATTTTTTTGCCTGTCACGGTGTTGAAGAGGCAGTCAATAATTCTACAGGCAAACCGACGTCTTTGGTACTCATTCATATCTATCACCTGAAAAGCGGAGAAGACGAAAACAAATGACCTCCAGGAAGTATGAAAAGTACACAATTAGTATCCTGGCTATCCTCACCTGCTGCCAATAGGATGCCACCTCAGGCAGGTTTAAGGCTTCACACAAATACACCAGATTGAGCACGTCCTTCTGGAAACAGCTTCCACCGAAACCTGGAAGAGAGTTGTAAAGAAGTAATGAATTAATCATACAGGAATTTTCACTTTGCCCCCTTGTCCACGTGGTTATTAGCAGTAAACTGGCTCAACCTCATATCCCTCTCGATAGCATGACACTGAGGTAAACATTGGACATTTTGAGTTCATGTAATTTTATTGTCTTACCTTTAACCTGTTACTTTCCACTACACACTGTTGTTCTTGCAGGACTATAGGAGCACAATATGGGGAAATTTGCCTCATGCAAATACGCAACAATGTTCATTTTATTAAGATTTGAGTTTGAAAATTTAGCTTCTCCATGCTGTTTGTGTACAGGTGTATACAATACCAAAGAGTGACTTTATTAACAGTTGCATTAGATTAGATGTGACGCATTTTTTAACAACTGAATAAAATAGTATACAAAAATTTTCGAACTATAAGTTCCACCTAAGTATAGGTCGCAGCAGCTGAAGAACGCACAATGAAAGAAAAAAATCTACTTGTAGTTATACAACGTTATACGTTTAAGTAATAGGAAAATAGCAAGCGACAGTCAAAATGAGCAACTGTCAATGTAATATATTAACAGCTTTTTGGATAACTACAACCTAAAAAACACAGCAAAACAAGGTTGGCGATCAGTATAAAAAATAAAAGACAAATCGTAGGCCCAGCTAAATTATGATAAAAAGTTTGATCTATAGTCCGGAAAATACGGTTCTTGGTTTTCTTAACCTGCTTAGGCTGGTTTTGTTCTCTGACAGACATTACTGCTGTCACTCATTTTTTTAACCAAGGGTAACACTTATGTGCAAAATAATTTCTAGTTTTCCTCCAACAAACCAATCAGTTGAACGTGCTGCGTGTGAACAGGAAAAGAGTCTTCTGATCATCAGCCAGATTTCCCGTCATTCATGTCAAATAACTCGTTCTACCCGTTCGAAAAAGCTGAAACATCACCGTAGGAAATTGTCTATGCTGAAGCAATTTTCCCATTAAATGGTGCATGATGACAGTATGGTTTCCAGCCATGCATTTGAATTGTAAGATTCCACATAAATTGTTCAGGCGTCGCTTCTTACCCACGCTGGCTTGGAGGAAGCTGCTTCCTATTCTTTGGTCCATGCCAACAGCCTTGGCGACCTCCCCCACGTCAGCCCCGGTAGCCTCGCACAGCGCGCTGATACTGTTGATGCTGCTGATGCGCTGTGCAAGGAATGCATTTGCTGCCTGTTTGTAAAGCACATTTTCAGAGGGTTAAGCCAAACTGCAAATATTTTCTTGTCCTTCAAGTGAAATTATCCCTACACGCACCAGTTTGGACAGCTCGGATGACCATGTGTTTGTGGTGATAATTCTAGCCTTGGGAACCCAGTGTTCATACACGGCGCATAACGCCTGGATTGCCCTTTGACCTTCTGGCGTCACATCTCCACCAATCAAGACGCGGTCAGGCTCCTTCAAATTCTTTACCGCTGTTCCCTCAGCAAGAAACTCGGGATTGGACAACACCTGAGGTAAAAAGTTATCGTAAGAGCATGTTTGAAGACGTCGGCCACTGTGAATAAAGAAACCAATATTAGGCACCTGGAGGTTGAGGTTAGGCTTGGTGTTGGCGTCGAAGATCCGGCGAATGCTCTCAGCGGCTCGCACCGGCACAGTGCTTTTCTCGGTGACTATCTTGTAACCATCAGACACTTCCACAATTCTCCGAGCACACGATTCAATGTACTTGAGGTCGGCGGCACGGCCCTTTCCCATGCCGTAGGTCTTGGTGGGGGTGTTTACCTAGATTGGCATTCTTTTTAGTCAGAATTCAAGTGGGGAGTTTAAGCAATTGTGCGTGTTCACGTGGGTGTGACTGGAAAAACTCACGGAGATAAAAACAAGGTCAGCGTCCCTGATGGCTGAGTCAATGTCTGTGGAGAAAAATAAGTTCCTCCCTTTGCATGATTCAACTACCTCTTTCAGGTCAGGCTGTGTGGAGAGAAACACAATTTTGGTGAAAGGCGCTTCCCAAGCCTACCCACGTCACAATGATGTAATTGTAATGACCCATCTGGAAGTCTTTATCCCCCTGGTGTTGAAATACTCTGGTCACCAATGGTTGCATGTCTACTATTGCTCAACCAATGCCCCCCACCCACTCTCTAAAATTCAGTCCAGCTCAACTTTTCTGACCACACCCAGTTACCAAGACGAGCTGAAACTTTTAATGGCTAGGCAATAAAGGAAGTTTGGCGTGAGGGCACACCTTCTCCCAAGGAAACGTACATGCGCTAACTGTATCTTTCCAGCTGATCATAAAACATACCTCAACAATCTAGTTATTTGGAAGCAAAGTCACAAACCTACATTTTATTGCCCTTAACCCCACGTCAATTATTCATGACAGTCCAAAAGTGGGAGAGCTCTGAGTTAAACTAAATCTAGAACTAGAAAAACCTGAAACAATACCTCATATATAGGAAGCGTGTCTGAGTTCCAGGCGTTGATTCGTGTCTCGTTGATATCGACAACAGTCACCGTGATCTCTGGACACATTTGGGCAATCACGCTGCATGTTGGGCCTCCCACGTAGCCGGCACCAATGCAACAGATCCTTTTTATTTGGAACATCTGTATATGCGGGGAAAACAAAACAGCTTAAAGATCAAGTATTGGGTTGCTTTCTCCTAAATGTTAACTCCTGACTTTAACAAGACCTTGACAACAAATAGTCATCTGAAAAGTAGCAGGTACTGGAATTCAGATGCTTGATTTTTCCACAGTAACTGGATTAAATTGAAATATTGTTAGTTCTTGAACTAAATGCGACATGGTCCCACCGTGAGTGCCATTCGAACCGTGATAGCCAGGTTGAGAGAGCGAGATATAAAGAGTCATTCATTCCACCGCATCCGAGTTACGCACAAGCACACAGACTTACATTGAGGGATTCTTTGGAATCCTTAGCTACGAGCCTCCTGTGCACACCAACAGATTAGCAACACTTGACCGGTTCTCTCTTATTCACCACACTTCAAGTAAATATTAAACTGTAATTAAGTGGGCTCTCACCTTTGCCAACACGACAACCAAACTTCAAGATGTTCTTCAGCTTCTTCTTTTTTTAAATGTATCGGAATAGCGTGACACGAGAAGAGCTACTGAGCTCAAAAATTTAAAAAAAAGGAATTAAAAAAAAACTAGGAGAATGTAGACTAATTTCAACAGACCCAAAACGTAAATTACCTTCAGCAGGTTGTCTCAAATGGACCGCTTCAATTTTTCCAGATGAGAAGCGGCTCTGTCAGTGATGAGTCGTTCTACTTGACGTAAACGTGACGCACCCAAGCTTCCGGTTCTTGGAATTTCACTTTAAAAGTAGGATCATTTCCAAATTAAAGGCGCATTAAAAATGGACGATTGATAACCAAAGATAGCTTTTATTAAATATTTGGAATATCAAATTATAAATAACAATAAAAGTAAAACAAACAAAACAGCAAAATTTTGGTCAGTTTGTTGGAACACAACATTTGATTCCTGTAAATGTTCACTCATTTGCAGTAAAAACTCACCTGTAAAGGTTTAAATTGTGTTCAGGGCCACACTATCCAAGATTGAGACATTCCTGTGACCATAATTAAAAAAGACCAAGATAATAATAATAAAAAAATAAAATATGACAAGATTGCGCAGCTAAAAAATTAAAAGAAATATGAGATATGAAAAACAACTATAAACCCAACTAATTCACTAATATACACGAGTTACAAACAGCAAAATACAATTTATACAAATGTTACTGTAATCTCTTACTCTCCATTCTGTATTAACATGAAAATTGTGCATAAAATGGATCATCACTTTATAGTTAGTCATAAAGTGTCATAGCAAATCCCCTCATCATGCATCCATTTACCTGTTTATCAAAGTTGGAACCTAATTCATATCCACTCGGGTGGTTGCCGAACAATCAGAATACATTGATTCCAAGTCAGTTCCGTGAAATTAAGCTATTTTAAATATATGGACAATCTACCACATATTTCAAATGCTATTTTCGAAACTGAATGGTTTTATTAGGAGGGCTCCAAGGTGGCGGTGGACTTTTTCTCAGTATCACTTGTAATCGCCTCTCTTCCCTCTGTCGTTTTTGTTGGAGCTCTTTCTTTTCCTGTTTTGCAAACAGAATTGTAATCATTGTTTTGTCTTTCTGCAATACGGTAAGTCATGGCAAATATTGATATTGTAAGGGTAAGATAAAAAAGCACATACCAGCCACTGCTCATACATTTCTAAAGCCATTTTATCCTTTTCCTCTTGAATATATTGATGTTCCTCTGATTTATTCTTGTTCTCCTGCCGTTCCGCAAAGATTTTTTTTTGGAAGGTATCTGTCTTTTTTTCACACCTTGAAAGATGATCACACGATTGATTGTTGAAATGCAGATAAAACAAACACCATGTTGTGGAAAAGCTTCATGCAATGGGATTTCTTTGTATATTGACCTCACCAGTTAGAAAAGGCTGATTTGCAGCCTCTTTTTCTTTCTTCCTCCTCTGCTTGTTTCTTCATTGCAAGTTTCTTCTCAGTCTCTCTTTGCTGTCGACATTTTTCTCTGAGGGTATGGTCACGACTATTCTTCCATTGCTCAAACGTCTGCCATGACATTCATAAGGATTACATTATAATTTCGACAGTTTTTTTCCGTTGTATCCTTTCAGAGCGGCAAGAGTACCTGTTCAGCTTCTTTCTTTTTTTTCTCTACTTCTTCCAAAGCCATTTGCTCTTTCTGTATTCTCCACTTGGCTTCCTTTGTTTTCGCTCTGAATACCTCACCTTTTTTTTCTTTCCAAGCCAAATAAGAAGCGGCGGCATCGTTCCTTTTTTCTTCTTCTTTAATCTGTTTGGTTTGGGCAACAATAAAGTCAGCTATGTGTATAAAATGAAAACATGTTCAGCAATTTTCTTTTACCATAGTCTGGTGGAGATGATCCACTGCTGAGAGGTTCATATCTTCTCAGCTGCTCACCTTTTTGCTTTGGTCTTGTAGAATCTTCTCTTTGGTTGAGCTCTCCGATAACTTTTCCTTTTTCTTTTTGAGCCATTCCTTGGAACAATAAAAGAAAGTTGATTTCAGAGGTTTTCATCTTAAACTAATACTAAGTTAACTGTATAGTTAGTAGCTTTTCTTGAAAAAGACGAGACGTCATGGTCATACATACCTGGTAAACTGAGGCCCTGATGGAATCAGCGTCTTGGAGTTGACAATCTTGAGAAATTTTACAATCTAGAATTTTGAGGGTTCCCAGATACCTTGATTCCACCTTCTTGTATTGCAGAGTGTTTGGTCTCATGGACTTGGAACTGGATGCTCTGAATTATAGAAATCAATAATGTTTGATATAAGCACAACATTAAAACTCAAATTAAAACCCTTTGGGCAAATAATATGTTGGATAAAATGGCTGACCTGATATCAGATTTGGTTTGAACTTGAGTGACTTCACCAACAGAGTGCTCACTTGATCCTTGCTATAAAACAAAAAAACAGAGGAGTTACTTTGTTAAACAGAGCAAATACAAAAAGTTTCTGAGCCTCACTCAGCCATGCTAATACAGTATATATGACTGTATACATGTGCTTATGATATGATTGGATTGGATTGGATAACTTTATTCATCCCGTATTCGGGAAATTTCGTTGTTCCAGTGGCAAGAGGGTGAGGATGCAGGAATAGCAAAGGCATTTTAGACATGAATAGATAGGTAATAAGTAGGTCAAGAAATAAATACATGAATAAATATATAATTAAATAAGCATGTTGCTTAGCACACAGCCATTTTTTTGTTAAAGATTAAGTATAGTACTAATGTTTACCTTTCCTGCAAGTCTATTTTGCAAGTGGCTTTATATATAGTTCATGAATGGGATGGTGAGGTATGTGGGATGTAATGCCTCGATTATCAATAACCTTGGAATACCTTCAAACCAGAAATTGTCTCATGTCTGTTCAAAACAGGTGCTTCCAGTGATGCAGAGGCTGGCCTTTGTTGTTCTTTGGGGTCATCTAAAGTGAAACCGTCTTCAAAAAAACATTTGAAAAAGAAAAAAAATGACTTTTTTTTGCTGCTGCATATTACTGAATAAAATGTAAAGATGGTAAAGATGTTTGATTTCTTACCTGCAGCACTCAATTTGGCATCGTGCCCATCTGTCAACTATCAAACAAAGCATGGATTTTCACAACTGTGAGCCGGACATTCTGAACCACTTTCTACCGTGCTGCCACTAACAATAAATTTAAAAACAAACTTGAGGCAATGTTTTAAAAGCTGACCTAATTCAGCAAAAGCAATATATCAGCAAATCAACATCTGATTGGAACATAAATTAGTTGTTCAACCATATTATTTCCCTGTCCATATTATTCTAAGTTAATTACAAATCTAACTTTTGGCAGGTTCGCACGCTTTCATTGTTTTATTCAAACCCATAAGTAAGTGATCACTTGTGACCTCGTATACATTTCAAGAAGAGCAGATAAATGATTTTATGTTATAGTTATTTAAAATCACTGTGCGCCACTCTAAATCCTGAGCGACTAACAACCATCAAAAACGATCAACCACATGACTATAAGCACCAAAAAATGATCAACTACGGTCAAATTGTGGAACTCGTATGGTGGCTTGAAGGACAAAATCATATTAAGTTACATTTTAAATGGGAAAATTAAAGCATTTTTTAAACAGGAGATGAAATTTTAACCAGCAAAAGTGCCGTTTTCATCACGTATGTTGTAGTGCACTGAAAACCACATAAAGAATCTTTATGTGGTTTTCAGTGCACTACAACATACGAAAAGGTTCATAATGTTTTGTAAAAGGGAGGTTTTTAGCTCAGGTAGTAAGATGAAGATTGAGGATAGATGATATTTGGAAAAAAATACATACATTGAGACTGCAGTGTGCTGCTGTAATCCTCTCAGGAAAGGATTCATCGGTAATGTTCCACGAATTGGCTGCGAGGAGAGCTGATGGAGATGATTCAATATTCTCTGTCACATGGAGATTCAGTCCAATAGTCCTTTGCCTTGGTTTGGGTTTGGGAGTCTCCTTCTCAATACCTGTATAGTAGATGTAACAGAACTAATAAGCACGAGTCTATTTCAGAGTTGAGTATTTGTTCTCATTTTGTAAACTGACCAGGCGTCGTTGCACATTTAAGATCAGCATCCGATAAAGTCTGGACGGTTTCTTTTTCATGTGTGTCTATCCTCGTGTCATCTTTTGTTTCAAGCCGAATGGGCTCCGGAGATGTACTGCTATGAAAAGGCAAAGGCAAGTCCAAGGGAACATCATCTGACTGGTATGACAGTGATATACTTGAGTGGGCTTTTGAGGGCCAACGGGTCAATTTTGTTTCATCGTTTTTATGTTGTACATCATCTTCACTGGACAACTGACAGCTTTTGGTGGTTTCGTGTTTACTCTGGGCTGCAATCGCATCTCCTTGTTCAGATGTTCTTTTTGGGGATTTCAAGAAGGAAAGTCTCTCTTTTGTCCCTGTTTTGTTGTCATCTTCAGTAATATCAAAATCATAGAATGCGCTTTTCTTGCTGGCTTTGAATGCATCAGACCTGTTTTTTCTTGATTTGAGAAGGTTGTCCAAAAAATCTGTAGCACACAGAAAATAACATTTATTTCACCTTTAATTCTTTTATATAGAAGGGGAGTCAAGAATTGTTAAGAGCCAGTTTGATCAAAGCCGTAAAAGCAATACAACTTGTAATGACACCACTTAACAACAATTAAAATAGAATAGAATAATATAACTAATAGATGGGAGATGCCATCATATTTAGATAATTTAAAAAAAATTAACACCTTAATTCCATCTAGTCAAGCCTTACCGTCACCATCTTCGTCCAAATCTTCTGAATACAAAAGTGATGTGGTTCTTCGAGCTCTGACAGAAAGAGCGGATTCCAATTCATCCTGCAAATACACAAAAAGACAGGCTACAATATATTTTTCGATACGATGTCATCAATAAAAAATAGTTCAGTGTTTACCTGAAACGACGTTCTTTTTGTTGTTTTGGGGCTTTGCGAATAAGCAAGAATATTGAACGGATCACTCGTCATGTTTGGAACTAAATTAGCATGCTAGCTACTTGAACAAGGAGTCAGAGAGCAGGCAAACCACGATAACCACTCTGAGTTTGTCATTTATTCGAACATTAGATTTTTTTCAATTCAATTTAACGTGGTGTTGCTTTTTTCCCAAAACAAAAGTGAGGATTGCATTTTGTTGACGGTAACCTATGGAGACGCGAATTAAAAACAAAACTAAGAAAGCCGACTTCCTGTTTCTAGTGCGCACGCGCGCTCTTCCCAGTTTTAATCTTTAAAGTATTTGTACAGCAAAAATGTGATAAATTGGCCTTTAAATTTAGGTCATTTGCTTGCTGAACACAAAATGGGCGACAGCACGTGCGCGCGTGTTTAATGACGACGGAATGATTTAAAAATGACATTTTAACACGCTGTTAACATTTGCTTCGTTATCGATTGTATTCGCGACTGACGTCAGTGTGCTGACGTGTTTGAAAAGTAGCGTCTATTACAGGGGTGGGCAAAGCGGTCCTCGAGGGCCGCTGTGGGTGGAAGTTTTGGTTGCAACCGATCCAGCAATGACCCTTTGACCAATGAAATTTCAGCAGAAAACAAGAAGCACCGGAGTGCAATCTACTGATTGCACTTGTTGGACACCAGATTGGTGAAAATGTGTCTTCTTTATGGGTTGGAATGAAAAACTGCACCCACTGTGGTCCCTTGTCTATAATATAGTTCCACGTTTTGTAGTATTTATTATAAAAACACCAGTATCATCTTTTATTTTCTATACTGTGCACCTCAAATTTGGACTTTGGAAACTTTTAGATTACTCTAATACCATTGTTTTACACTTAACTTTCACATATTGAGCCCGAGATATCCAAAATATGGTATAAAGTGGATCTAAAATTCCATTCAGTTGAGTTTAATTGACATGTCAATAAAGATGAATGTATATTGTTGCAATCTTCTGAATGATGAACTGTTGGTCACTTACCTGGAGTTTGATGCTTACCCAAGTAACCTTTTGTGTTCAATTTTGTGCTTTTGTAGACATCCCGTACTTAAAATCATGATATTAATAAGTACAATTTGCATACAACACTTATCTTGGGTGGATTTTTTTTGTCTAACAAGACACATTTTCCAAAGAAGTATGAGTTAAACAATGGAAACTGCTACATGACATGTAAGGCTTTATGTCCAAATAGAGGGTAAACTTAAGTAGACATTTATACAATGAATATACAAGATTATCCAATGCATAGTTGTGGTCATTGAAAATATATTAACTAAAATACATTGTGCAAAAAAAGCACCCTTCAAAGCTGTATTTGGCCCTGTGCAAAAAGATGAATGCTGTAAATAAGTAGCAATCCGGTATGTCAAAAAAAAGTTCAAGTACAAACTTCATTTGCCTTCATATGAGGGAGGAAATAAAGACATTTACTTCATGAGACATTGAATTTAGAATACAATGAGGGTAAAAAAGGGGGTTTTCAAATGAAGGCTGGCATGGATATCTGTGTTGGAGCAACCGCTTGGCACAATGTTGAGTGTTGGTAAATGGGTTCCTCTCTTAGTCAACAGGTGGAGCTGGTGGTTCTCTCCCACCTCTCTGCATCACAACAACAAATGACCACAATAAAAGAAAATAAGCATTATTGTGACTACATTTGCAGATTTCTGAATAGAGTTACTCATTTGTGCCTCTAGCTATGCATTTGCCAATTTGGGTAAACATTTGGACATAGCTCTTCATTTAAATGTTTCACAATGAACAAGTGGTATGAGGAAAATTAGAAAATATTTTTATTAGTTCAGTAAATAGTTGATCACTGCTTTGGGGGAAATTCTTTGGTTTGGTAGTAAGCGTTGACATTTTTCAAATGAACCGTGTTTAGGAAAAATGCAATACAGTGACATTCCTTCACTCTTAATCCAGGGTTAGTTGGTATCGAACGTCATTCATGAAACTAAATTAAAAACACAACAATGAAACTTACATTGTAGGGTTCTGTGGGTTTTTCAGGTGAAGATGAACCTCTGAGAGTTGTCGGGCGAAGCAGAAAAAGTATTACAGCTAGTATCATCCATCCCATCATAATAATGGGGACCGTCAGCTCTCCTCCACCGGTGGATCCTTCACTTGGTCCAGGCACTAAAAAGAAACACTATGCTGCTCTTGTGCTATTGTACACTCCAACATTGAAATACACCATCATTAAGAAAGATATCATACGCACATTCCATGGGACACTCTGTGTCTGTGCAGTAGGACTGAGTGTGTCTGAGCTGGAAGAAAAAGGCTAAGAGTGAACTGTAGGGGCTAATAGATGGCACAAAATAAATTTTCTTGAAGCAAAAAAAATTAACATTAACTACCATGGAAGTCTTTATACTAATTTAAACTAAAGTTGAATTCCTTTGGATTTCCATGCATGTCATTAGCAATTCTCTCTCTTGTAAATCATATTTAACATTAGTGTGGTAAAAATATTATGCATTAATACAAGTGATTCAATTGAATGTTACATATTGTTCAGAACCACTGTTATTTTTCTTTAGCATGATTTGTCTAAAGGCATATAAGCCAGAAGATACACTTTATTCTTTTGATACTAACAGAGACAAAGTCTCTTTATCTATTATTATTTGGACAACACCCTTCAACAAGTAACACAAATAGCCTCGGGGCGTCTCTTTGCTAACGTCAAATGCATCCTGCAATACAAGTTACACCTGTACAGGCTGCAGAAGTGAGACGGAAATTCCCACAACACGTTTAATTATATGTTCAAAACAGTCGACATTCAACTAAGGTTGGAAAAGTATCACACCCAGCAGGGGTGTCAAATTAAATTTTGCCTCATTAAAAAAAGAAAAGAAAAAAAATGTATGTTGCAGTGTTTGCAGGCCATACAAAATGATTACATTATACAAATTTGCCACCTGCACTGTCAAGTACACTTTTCTTTCAACTAATGTTTGCATTCAAAATTTACAATCGCGGTTTTTTTTTAAATTAAATCACAAAGCAGGAACCAGGATGTTGTCTCAGTGTAAACTGGCACTGTCCTACCCTCTTTCCCTTCTAGATTATATATTTACGTACAGCAAAAACTATTTAATCTTGCTTCATTTATCCAATGGAAATACTTTTTGGGGGTTTATTAAACGTCCCCTATCTTTTTGCTAATCCAAAATAATAAACCAAGATAAGATACTTACTAGATTAATGAGACGCCGCATTGCATGCTCATGGCTGCAGATGCATTCGCAAGGGTCGAAACCCCCTTCTGCCATGTCTTTTGAGGTGAAGTTACCTGTGTGGAAAGCAGTAAGATTCTAAGATGTAAGAACTCCAGCAAAAACAACACTCTTAATGTTCTCAAACAAAAAAGCAGAGGGAGGAGACTCCTCAGTGAGAGACGTCAGCAGACTGTACAATCATCTGTAAAATAAAAACTGACTGTCTGAGACAATAGCGTGATCCGTCAAGTCTCAAAAGAACATTTGTATACTTTATTTGGGATTCACAGGCACTTTAAGAGGGTGGCAGATATGAGCAGACTAGTAATGACACAAAAATTAAGCTTGTGAACAATAACCCATTTAAAAAAATTAAACCAAATAATTACTTTAAATTTAAATAAAATAATACAGTGCATTGTCGAGGATGATGTACTTTGATCAGTCAATACAGGAATTAAATATTACCTATTTATTTAAGCACATTGGGGGTCTGGGGTCCTCATAATAAAGCCTCGAAAAATCGAATATTTTGTGAACACATTTTGATTCAAGCCTTGGGTAGGCGTCAATTGACTTTTTTTCTTTCCGTTTTCTTTTATTATCACGGAGGACACAAAAACACAACGCATTTCAAGGATTGTTTTTTCCAATGTTGAAGTTGAGCGAGTTGGCGTTTCGATGTTTGTTTTTTGTTTTTTTTAAAGTGACATGTACGTCACATCCAAACCAGGCTATATGGCAAATCGACAATCCTGTGTTACACAAACAGACAAAAATACAGAATGAACAATATCAGTACCGGCCAAGTTTAAGGCAATTTCAACACCATTGTATGAATAGTTTCAATGAAAGCTTAAAATGTCTTTGATTCCCGACAAACTAGCATCTTTGGTAGCCTAGCCAAATCAAGCAAACAGCTGGGCAATTCTTTGCAAAAGGGCGTCAGTGAGGAAAAAAAGAAAGAAAAATACAAAGAAATGGGGAAAAAAAACATCGGGATAGGACCCAAGTAAAAAGAACATTGATTTAATAAACGGGTTTACAAACAGATGCGGGGAAGAACAAAAGTGGAGTGCAACTTACTCTGGGTTTTGAAGAGCGGAGTCTATGCAGAGATGAGCGTTATAGTTGCCAATATCACTCGAGAAAGGCACACAGAAGACATTAAGACTGATATGTCGGATAACATCAATTTTTGGCGTTGCACGTGAGCAGTCTTTTTTTGACGACTTACATCTGGGAACGCAAGGAGACAGGAGGCGAGAGGAGGGACCATTTCGAGGAAGAAGCATCTCATTGGTCAATGTCCTTTCACGTCAATTATAGCACGGTTCGCGTTACAGAGAATAGTAAACAAACACTGATTCGGACGCACACATTTATATTTCTATGTATATATATATGTATAAATACAAATATATATATATATATATATATATATATATATATATATATATGCATATATATATATATATATATATATATATATGCATATATATATATATGCATATATATATATATATATATATATATATATATATATATATATATATATATATATATATATATGCATATATATATATATATGCATATATATATATGCATATATATATGCATATATATATATATATATATATATATATATATATAATATATTATAAACGGCAACAATGTAAATTGTCATGGGTATCCAAACTATTTAATACCACAAACGTACTAAAACTGAAGCATTGAGTAATGTACACTTTACGATCATTCCTGATTTTTGTCTAAATCACTATATACAGGACAGCATTTTTTTCCAACCTAACCAATTTTTTGGAATGAAACTGATTCTCTGTTGTTAGGTGTCATACAGGAAAATAATATTCATATCAAGTCATTGTTCTGTCTGATGTTTCCTTTCAGGAAATCAAATTTTTGCAGTACTCATACCACATTTCTTTTGATTGCAAGTCCAAGCAAAATAATAATAATAAAAAAAAGATTTAGCCGAGTAATGGATCACATCTCAGAAAAAGTCGCAAGCCCACCAACCCCACCCAATAGAATATTGAGGAGGAAGCCATGAGTCACTGGAGGATTTTTACCAGGGAATTTAATAAGCAACAGTCATACCGGATTCAAATTCCTGTAAAATGTCCATGTTTTTTTTGTTTTCTTAAAAATGTCTCCACAAAAAAAGGTAACATGAAACAAAAAAAGAAGAAAATATAACAAGTTTAAGACCTAAATACAATGAGCTCCAAATTATAACTACAGAGTGTTTAAAAACCTTCTAGGATGTCATGATAGTCCATGTGCTGGTAAAATGTAGATCTGTGTAACGAACTTGAGAAAAAGGTCCATAATTGTCCGGGAGGAAGTAAGCAAAAGGAACATTTACAATGGCATGGTAGGCTGTGAGGAATTGTGCCCTTTTAACTCCAGTTGTGGCTCCACACTTTACCTTGAACAAAACAAGCACAGTAGAAATGTAAGCAGCTGATTAGTCAGATGCTGCATATTATAGCATCAAAATCATTAGTTAAGCTGTCTTTGTTATATTGTTTGGAAAAAAAGTCCAGGGTCCTCTTGGTCCTTTGTGGAATTGATTTCGACACCCCTGCTCTTCACGGTGTTCCAGATTTCCCTTAGAGCAGGGGTCTCCAAACTATTCCATTCCATTCTATGATGTGCCAATGAAAATTACTTTACCTCTGTAGGTCAATCTGTCGATTTGTTCCCTCGTCATTCTGCTGCTTTGACATCTTGGTGGAGTCTGATGGATTGGATTTGGGGTCTGCTGCTCTTTTCCTGCCTCTTCCAGACCCACCACCCGTCGATGCAGTCTCTTTGCTTGCCACCGCAGGAGATGCGGCTGTGGCTATTTTGGGGGGGCGGCCACGTCGTTTTGCAGGCGGTGCTTCCGTTCCAGCGTCCGCAGTCACATTCTTACTCGTTTCGAGCTATGACAGGAGGAAAAGGATAACTGTCTCAATACGCAGTGCAAACTTTTCATGTTGGCGTTAAATTTGCGTACCTTCTTTACATCTACCTTCTTGATGACCGGGTTCTCATTATTTTCTTGCGTTTGGCTCTCCGTGGCTGTATTACTTTTACTGCAAGGGTAAAATTACACAAATGAAGTCACTGGGAACAAGGAATTCCTGTTCATCACAAAAATACTTTTCAGACCCATTCTACAGTAGGAAGTATAAAATTTAGTATAGACAAAATATCTCAACTTATATTTTTGACCTGTTTTACCCTTCCCAGATGAAAATGCAATTTGAAATATATCTGTATTTTATCAATAAAAAGACCATGCATTTTTCTAGGGAAAAAACATAAGGGATTATTGCCTCAGTATATAACTATGACGGGAACCTAAGCAAAATATTGATCAATCGCATACTTCCACAATTTTGTTGATATTTCATGCGAGACTGTGCTCTGCAAAAATTCTCAGATGTAGTGTGGCCTACAATATATAACTGGAGCAGCAGAGTGCATACCTGTTGTTGTTGACAGTGGAAGAGCTGTTGGTGCTGGTATTACTTGTATCGGAGACTACATTTGTTTTGAAGAGCTTCCTGCCTGGTACTGTCAGAGTTTTGTTGACAGTAACCAACACTGGAGCTGGTTTGGGCTGCAGAAAACAAGTTTTGGCTATAGTTACCAGTCCTATAGAGTTTCCACAGAGACCTAAAGATGGACTCTGCTCTACGATGCACCGCTTGCCTCTGAGGCTTTCCGTCGATGTTCATAGAGCACCTGCCTCTTATTATACTGTATTGTGGGTGCCCGTTTTGCCATCCGTATTATACAAAGGCTAAATAACATAAAACACATATACACAGCCAAGGGCAGGTTCTAACCTGTAGGCATAGCTTGATGGAAAATTCAATGAGTAAACTAAAGCTGTGACAAATAGCCACAGATGGCACAGTCTTAAAACAGTGTGTGTGTGTGTATGTGTTAATGTTGGGGAGGATCTGCCCCCCTCCCCTAGAATCCTGCCAGGGATAAATTGTAGTCAGTTTTTGCGTAGTTTTAGTAAACATCTTATTTAGAATGAAAACTATTTTTACAGCACCTTTAAATGTGAAAATCAAAAAGGATTACAAAATAATTCCATGGGGTTTTACTGTACAAGTATGTTTTTGTCTCAGCAACGGTAATTACTTATTAACTTGTTTAAAAAGCTTCAGCAATGTTGTGTAACATTTACCTTTCCCGTGAGCAGCATTTGTCGCATGTCTGCTGCCAAGTATTCTTTGTCATTTTTAAAGTCCTGAGGAGAGATAAGATTGAAAAGAAAAATGTTAAAAATGAGTGTCGATGATTTACCTTCTGCATTCGTGAGTCAAAAATAAAATACAATGTACTGCAGTGATTACAAGACTAGGAAAAGTATTTACAGTCTTCCCTCGATTATCGCAAATTCACTCTTTTTGCGATTTTTTCCTGCTATTAATTATTTAAATAAAATTAATATTATTTTTAAAGTTCATAAAAATGTGAAAATCCATGCTGAAATTTGTAAGCGGAAGCCACTCTTGCTACTAGGACTCAGCACTGAAGGGGGAGGAGAAAAAAAAAAAGGTAGTCATAATAGAGGTGACCCTATGCAATTTTTCGATTTTCGTAGCCATGTCTTCTACATTAACCGTGATATTCGAGGGATTACTGTATACAGTTTCTAAAGTGCTGTCTCAACAAAATCAAATTTACGATATTCAAATAGTTTGAAATATATCATGTATTGCCTTGTCGAGTGCTAGGAAGAATTTGGGGCATATAAAGGGCTCGTTTGGACAATCCAGGTGACATGCGGTGCTCTTGCTCGCGATGACGAAGAGAGCGACGTCACACACGATATACAGCTTCTGAAAATGAAAACATATCATGAGAAAAGACAACAAGATAATGTCTTTAAGGGTACATTGCAAGTTGGTCCATTCACATTTATTGCTTACCTCATTGGCTTTTATGTCTTCAGGACACTGTGCATCTTTGGTCCGTTTGATGCTCTCTACCATCTTCCTTAGGAAGGCGTGACTATTATTCTCATTCTTGGTCATCAGCACCTCAAGCATGAACCATAGACACCTAAGTGCAACAAACAAAAACTTTACTGGAGAAGCAGTCACTTGTAAACAAAGTACAAAAATAAGTCACAGCCAAACACTCACTCTTTAATATCTTTGAGCTGGTCATACTCTTGCGGTTTTGTAAAATCAGGGTCATGAGCCAGCAAGTGGATCATGAAAGGAACAACATACTCTGGAAGGAAGGAAATCATTTTTTCTGTGAAAATGAAGCGAAAGATTATTGATCACAGTAAGCTTTCAGAAGATTTTATCTTTTTTTATGTAACCAGGTTTACCCTGAGTGAGCGAGTTCTGCTTGATGTACTCTCTGCGCACTGAGATGTTCTTGAGGAGGCACTGTCGGGCATGAGCACGGCGCTCTTTCACTGGGTCCTTGGCACACAGGGCAAAAACAGCCAGGTACTCCAGTGGCAGGGACAGTTTAGCGAGAGCCAAGTGCAACTTCTGAGCAAAAATCTGCCGCACCTGGTAGCACTCATCCTGAATACAGAGCAAGAGCTCGATCAAAAATAATGCTTTTACAATGCTCTACTACGATTTACACTGTTAAAAAAAATCCCTCCCATCCCCTTTTTTGGTCTGTGTTAATTGTGCAAATGCCATACTACAAATATGCAGTGGTCCACTAAATTGCAAACGTTCCCAGTAATGACAAGTGAGACTAACATTGATAACAAGGCCACACAGCTGGAACTGTTCAGGTGTGATTATTTCATGGTAACATGGCTCCTGGGCCAACTTCATAATGGCGCCACCTGCAGCCAGCCTGAGTCGAGACATGTCTGATTTACTGCAAGGAGAAATAAATAAGACAAAAGAAAACCTTGTAAATTACTCCAGATAAATAGAAGACTGGTGTAGTTGTCATTCAAATTTAGTCTTAAATCATGTTAATCTCTTGACAATGAGAGTGCTTTTGTGCTTGGTGTTACCTGATTTTCTTTTGCTCTGTAAGATCTCCCTCGCTAACCAGCATGGCAGACAGTAAGCGTAATGTGGAATTTGCTGACTTGGATAGGTTGTTCTTCATTCCTAGTAACCAACGTACCAGCAGCTTGATGGCCTGGACCTGAAGATCAATCAGATAAACACACAATTAAATGAATACTTGGGCACGTCTTACTTTATTTAATGTGCCTTTGTTTTGGCACAAGACATTGATATTTAACTCGACTAAAAAAAATGTCAGCTTTCTGACATTTGCCCTTCAGAAAATTGTCCAGCCTTTTTTGACCATGCGTTAGCTTTTTTAGCCGGGCAGTTCTCTATGGAAATGTTCCTCTTCCTCTAACTTTAGTTGTGCCACAGACCACATTCTCATTAAGCTTTTTGTACAATGAAATGTAGCAAGATTTAGATGCCGGCAAAGTCTGCCAACTCAGCAGTGGAGGCTGTGCCTGGCACAAGCTGGCTGTGATTGCGAGCCAAGTCAACTTTAATGAGCCAGCACCACAATGATTGTATGGAGCCAGCACTAATGCCCTGCGATTGTCAACTTCAACATAAAAAACCAACAAGGAATCCATGATGGTGATATGTCTATCACCATCTTTGGCAGTGAAATGTCTTCTTTCTCTACCATTCCCTTAAGGTCTTTAAATAACTAACAGAACACACTCTATAAATACTATATATCTCGTCATCAGTAGCAGTTAATGAGTTAATGGGTCAACGAACGTTTTTTTGGGGTGGTTATTGCAGCAACATGCAATTACAATCCACTGTTTCTCATGTAAAACAAATGTTTGAGATTCAATTATACAACAGATCATACCTAAAGGGCAAAAGTTAACTAACAAATGATTTAAGGTGTAAGAATGTGCGTGAGTGTGCGTCTCCCACCTTAGCCAGGACTTCAGGTGAAACCTCTTCATCCGTGGTCCATAGTTTACCATTTTTGTTTCCCACTGACTAGAGACATAAAAGGACAATAAAAACTCCTCTTACTTTAACACTACCAGTACTTAACACAAACACCAATTATTCATAATCAATCACCAAGTGTGAAACAGGAATGAGTTTTTTGCTGACCCTGTCATTCATAAGCAAGTCTTTGACGATGAAGTTAGCCACAATGGACTTCATCGGTGAGGCAAACTGGTCTGGTGCCAGCATGGAGATGTGGCCCAGTGACACGAGAGGTGTGATGAGCTGCTCAGGAACGTCTGCATTTAGACTTCGCGACAGAGGCTGTAGGTATACGGGGCACATATGAGTACATAAGTTGTTGTTTTTTGTTAAATGAATATTAAATTGTTATTTAAAGTTAGGTCACTCTACCTCAAAAATCTGAGCTAACTGTACTTCTTTGTTGTTGAAGATGGCATGGATACAGTGCACAGCCTGCTTGGCTTGGTGAGGTGTCCCCCTCTTGGCTTTCTGATGTAGAATGGGAATTAGAGTCCTGATGGATACATAAGATCAATTAGGCATAACTTTTAGCATCATACATGATTCTAATGTCAAGCATCACGTACGATCTTATCTGTGGTAGTTCCGTTTCAATTTTCTGCCCAGTATTTCTGAATATCTGTATCGCTGCCTCAGCCACCTTTTCATCTTCCATTTTTAGACACTGGAGAAGAGACTCATAGGTCTCTGATGAGTGGAATGCTGTGGGGTGTGTGAATGACAGAACCTAAACAGCACGATATAGGTGGTTAGTTAGTAGTTAGGAAGAGTGTCTTTAAATAAAGATTTGGGAAAAAATGTAAATGATCATAATGACAGATGGATGATCAATATTCAGTACATCAAATGGACACGTAAAAAAATGAAATAGGAGGACTCTTCTGGTATAATGCACCTTTAGTAGTTCCAAGCCTGAGCGGATGGCCGTGTCAGGCGTAACGCCTTCCTCATCATCATCTGCTGTGCCTTCAATTGACTTGTTGAGCAGTTTTACTAAAGCACTAAAAGATAAAGCCTAACAATTAATATGTTTTAAAAAAAAGCAAAACCTCATTTTCAATTTTAAGACTAGAAAGGGAAGTCATCTGAAACATGAGAACAATCTATTAAGCCATGGCAACATCTATCCAATGGTGTCTTTCTATAATCCAGAAAAGGTTAAACTTTAAATCAGGGGTCTCAAACGTGCGGCCCGCGGGACGATAATTTGCGGCCCCCGTCTTAATATGAAAGATCGATTTTTTTTTTTTTTTAATTATTATTATTATTTTTTTTTTTTACCTCTTTCCCCATGATGGCGCCGTTTAAGTGGCAGCCAGTGGCAGTAGCTCTGTCCACTCATGTTTTTCTTGTTTTACAGCATGTTTTACATGAAAAATTAGAGGGAACATTGACATGCACCTGCTTGTGGCAGGTGTGATACTGGTGTGCCGATAGCGAGCAATGATGATGTCGTGACCGGATGATTCGCCTAAAGATGTTTCGCCGACGGACGTTTGACAGACGGACAGGTCGTACTAGTATTTGTTAGTTTAATGATTAAATACAAATACTAGTATTTGTATTTAATCATTAAACGCTGTTTTCAGCTGGATTTGACCGAATTTGAGAGCATTTTGAGCCGTTTGGCGAATGGACGTCTATAGACGTTTTTTTGCCTCCATCGCGATATCATCCAGTATTTGTATTTAATCGTTAAATGCTGTTTTAGGATGGATTTGACCCGATTGCTGTCATTTTACGGCTCGGTTCTGCTACATCTGCCTGCCCAAGAGTGCTTATTCCCGGACTGCCATTGATGGTAGACGAACATTGATTTTTACTATAATTTGGACAACACCGGCGGCGGGCCGGATTAAAAATCCTAACGGGCCGTATATGGCCCGCGGGCCGAGGTTGAAAAACTTGTACACACACGATCCGGCGGGGCGAGCGTTCGAATCCTGTTTCGGCGAAACCTCCGTTCGGCCGAATGAACGTTCGGTGGAACGTCCATTCGGCGACCTGCCCGTCTGTCAAACGTCCGTCGGCGAAACGTCTTTAGGCGAATCATCCGAGTGCGCTCAGGGAGGTTGTCTTTCTGCTCAGACCAACAAAAAATTAGAGGGAACTTTGGTTCGGAGCTGAATGAACCAATCACGGTGAGGTATACGGCTCTGGAGGGCGGGACATCGGCCGGGCTGTCCAGTGCCTCGCTCACTCACTCATTCATTCCTCCAATCAGCTGGGCGGAGGAGAAGCCGTGAGGCCGATCACTCCGCTCGGCGCGCACACTCCTCCGCTGCTCTCAGCATAGAACTGAATGTTTTATCAGTGCTTTTCTTGTGGAAATCCTGATGCGGCCCAGTCTCACCCAGACTCGGCCTCTAGCGGCCCCCAGGTAAATTGAGTTCGAGACCCCTGCTTTAAATGGAGCTGAGGATGCAGTTACTCTCCTTAACCACACGATGTCTCAATGAATGAAAAAAAAATCAGTTGATGGTGTAACAATGTTAAACATGAGCATGAAGCCTCAATACAAGTGGTACTATTTACAGTGAGTGTACCACATCAAATTTCACAAAGAACAACAATTGTTTAAATAATAGAATTTTTCACACCTTATTGCTTCAGAGTCGATGTGGACAGGGGCGATGCGTTCAAGCAGGAACTTGACCATCTCCAAAAATGGGTTAGTCGGTTGTTTGGGAAAAGTTAACTTCCGCGTAATCTCCCTCTGTAACAGTAATTATGTACAGTTACAATCTTGTCTAGATGAAGGCTAATATATTTATTAATAAATCCATGACAACTTTGCTGGTTTGATTCATTATCTCAGCTATTGATGTGTTCTAGTAAAATACAAAAATGTGTCCCGAAATTAGCTTGTGTATTTATCAGGTGTTAACCCTTATGACAAGCAGATATTTATAATGGAAGGATGGCAATTTCCACTTACAAAAGTCGTGATGCACATGGCATACAACTTACAAAACAGCAATGTCTGTTAATTTTATTGAATGCAGCGTTTCAAATTCACTCACTACACAGAGTTCAGCCTGTTTGCAGGAGCAAGTCGGACTAATGAGCATCTCGAGTTGGACTCTGAGCTTCTCATCTTCACCGAGGACCTGGTTGAACTTCTTCATGAAATCTTGAGCTTTCCCTGCATCTGGCAAGTTCTCTGAAGATGCAAAAAAAAAAACAGTTTTGATTTATTTTTAAATGTTTGGTTTTCAATGAAACAATAGCGATCATATGGATGGGTTACTGACTTGCAATGTTCATCAGCTTCCCAAACATGGCAGTGTTATTAGCCTCAGACTAAAGGAGAGAAGAAAATATTGATATTTGATGACAAAATATTACATCCATGTTAAAAACAGGAAAAGTGTCCGATGAGTCTACACACCACCGGTAGTTTATGTAGGTCAAGCAGCTCTTTGACCAGGCCCCTGAGCATATTCTGACACTTCCACATCTCATTCAAAGCCCTACAAAAAACAAAGAAAAGGTGAGGCACGATGCTTGACTAACACAGCCTTTGCTTTGTTGCTAATTTACGTTTGATGATATTTATCTAATACTATGGGCAGAAACGTCAAATTATCAGTGTTTGTTTTCATTTCTAATAGTTTCGTGCATTTTGCCGATTATAAAATCGACAGCAAATAGATGACAGAACAGAAACACTGCACAAATGAGAAGGATAAGCATCTTGAAATGGGAAGTGAATGGGAATAGCACAAAGAAAAAAAGATATAAAAATGAATTATGCAGGATTACTAACTTGACAGCATTAGTGTCCAGACAGGCATACAGGTAATAGAGACACTTCATCTTTTCTTCTGTTTCGAGGCTGTGCGGGACCATGAACTGTGCAAAGATCTTCTCCACCAATAACCTGAAAAACACAGTATCAGTCAATATCACACCGAGGGTCTACTGTTGCATTTCATTACCAATACTCAAACCAAGATGCTAAAGTGCATTTTAAAAGCAATCCCTGAAACAAACTCGTCACAACTGACTGTCAAGCCATCCTAAGCAACAGTACCTTATATACTATCTCTTTTAAGTGATTTTGGTTGTGCTTTTTACTTGTCATCAATGCTGTTCTGGTAGTAGATGTGCAGCAACTTGTCTTTGATCCAGCTGATCATCAAGGCCGATTCCTTCCCAGCTTCGTGGTGCAGACAGTATTTTTTGTAGAGCTGAGCCAAGCCCATCATCGCCTCTTTGCGTACTCGCCACTGTCAGCAAAACCAATGAGAAAACCTCCTCAATAAACTCCATTTAAAGGTCATGTAGTATAATGCTACAAGCGTGGTTCAGAAATTGCCTCGGGGCATTTTGTGTATACGTTACACTGCATTATCGCACCCTTTTGTCCAACGTCCGCTCTCTTACGAAGCCCAAAAGCTGATCATTGACCAAATTAAGATCCTTCTTTCCAGCATTGATGATGGTGACAATGACATCATGACGAATGGCTTCCTCAGGGTCATGGGAACGGACTTTCAAAAACTCTGAGTAAGAAGTTAGAAGAATTCATGTGTGAAGTAGATTGAATTACAGGGAGGCACCCAAAGTAAGATAAATATAAAGTCAATATTAAAAAATGTGCACACCTGTAAGATCTTTTGCCAGATCTGGGTGATTCATGAGACAGTGGCTGGCAAACTTTACACACTCCAACCGTACCGGAACATGAATGTCATTGAACCTTGAGGGAAAACACAAGTAACTCATGAACAAAAATCAAGGAGAAAGTAGATGGCTAAATTCTAGACTGGCTATCTTTCTTCAAAAGCTAGTAATGTGTAGACAGTCACAGCAGCATTCACTAATTGTACCCCAAAAAATATAATAACTAGCAGTGACTTGAAGACTTGCAAAAAAGGCCATTGAAGGTGATATATGCCCCAAAATGGATTTTAATTAAAGGTCTTTCCATTTAGTTTCATGAGAAATGATTATTTGACATGAGAGTTTCGCATTAGGAGCTTGGTCAACAAATCTGCCTACGGTTTAAGGTAACTCACCGTCCTAAGAAACACTGCCAAAGAGGTCTATTATGTGAGGCCAGCTCTGAGTCTTTGGCACCAAACAACTTTGCTAGCAAACGTACAACAGCCAAACGCTCTTCTCCATCATTGCTCTAGATAGTGATTAAAACAACATATTATTAAATAAGTGATTAAGTGAAACACTCGGAATGACACTATATGCTACGACATATTTATCTAGATATGAATGAAATGAATGTAGTTGTACATGAACATTGGTGTTTTGTTTTGTTTTTTAACCTTGAGTTTGAATTCCAGTTGAGGCATGACAGATGTAAGCAGCAAAGGATCGATGGCAAAGAGTTCTTGAATGAGGTCAAAGACGTGCTCGGACAGATCACTGACGGATGATTTGCCCATCACTAAAACCTGATTAAAAAACTAACAAAAATACACAAAAAAAGATTAATATGTAAATCAATATATATCACTCAGACAGTCGGTATTTTAAAGTAGCCACGTACATTTGCAATGCATGTTTCAATGGTCTGGACGGTTCGCTTCAAAATGGTCTTTGCAAGATCGTATGCTTGTTTGTTCAGATTCTGTCCCCCCCAAAAAAGTTACAAATTGGTGAAAATTACACAGCACTGTATCAAATTTGTTGAAGGAAAACGACCAAATGTGCAAATATTCATAATTCCACTCTAACAGTTCTCACCTTGTGTGCAGCAATGAGGTTAATGAGGATGGTATCCAACAGTTCCTGTGTGACTCCGTCTCCCTCCAGGATGATGGAACACATCAGGTCCATCATGTGAAGTTGCACTTTTTGATTGTGACTGTTACTGAAGGGAGACAGAGTTGAATGGCTTTTTGAAATGACTCAGTTGCAAAATACAGTACAGTAAAATAAGTACAGTGAAGACCGAGTGGCAAGTAATAGGAACAAAGTTAGGTGCTTATTTATTTGGCATGTCCGCAGTAAGATCTAGCGTGAATCGAGAGTGGATTTTCACCCCCGTTCCCTGTCGCTCCCATTGTAGATAGAGTGTAATGCGAGGTATATATATATATATATATATATATATATATATATATATATATATATATATATATATATATATATATATATATATATATATATATATATATATATATATATATATATATACAAAATTGCTGAGCTTTGTAAACAAAGATAGATCGTGGAAGGTTAACACCTTGAAAAGTAGCTCTTGGAGCAACAAAAGTTGGAAGTAAGTCACGTGTGATAGCTTTCCACAAATGTGGTAAGTTCGAAGTGCAATCAGTGGATTGCAGTCAGGTGCTTCTCGTTGGTTAAAATGTCCGTGGAACAAAAAGCTGCACCCGCAGCGGGCCTCCCGGACCGCTTTGCCCTCCCCCGAATTCTAACGCTAACAACACAGTAGATCACGGGAGGTTGGGTCATTGAAAAGTAGAGTAGATCATGGAGCAAAAAAAAGTGAGCGCCCTTGTGCTAGAAGAACACTCACACAGTAAACATCTGCCTAAGCAGTCAAATTCAAAGAATTACCACTATTTGGTAACAGGGATGTGTATTTATTATCTCTTTTACCTTTGCCCTCCTGCTCAAAAAAAGTCATCATTATTTCTCTAATTATATTATCTAGCCAGCAAATTTAATCAAATAAAGTAATGTTATCAAGTTATTGCAAAATAGCTTTTTGATCTCTGACTTTTCACCTTAGGACCTCAACATTTAACCACCTCTTATGTTTCATGTTACAAACATCCTGCAAGTTTGATAATAAAGCCGTTATTCATTTCCGATTTATCTTGAACACAAACCAACAGACAAAAACACACGGGACTGAATACATAACTTTTTACTGGGGGATGTGATTAGGAGCTCATAATATGTTTGAAGCAAAATTAATTGAAAGTTCTTACTTGATCACAGAGAAGAGGGTCTTGAAAAGCTGGGTGAAGATCTCGTTACAGTCCTCGAGTTCAAAGCATATGTTATATGATTTAACCCATGCCAGATTCTACATGAACAGACAACAAATTCATTAAACCTCGAATGAAACATTGGTTATTTCGGCCAATTTTGGATAATAATGTTTCTTAGCATCACCTCTAGAAGATAAAAGTATCTGTTAAACTGAGGGCTCTTAGTATCTTCCAGTCCCTTCAGCTGTCTTGTGATGAAGAGGAAGATGTCCTGCAGACCGAGACAACCAAATAACAAATTGCCAAGTATTGGCCAATTATGTTGATTTTACTACTCAATATTATAACCGGCGTGAAAGGTGAGCTCCTTGCCTTGAGTTTATCATGAGAGGTGTAGGGGGCTTCAGGGGCATAGATCCTGAAGATGTCAGCCAGACAGCAGGCCACAAGCAGTCGAACATCTTTATTTGGGTTCCTTAGAAAAAACTCTGAGGCAAGGTGGAGTGCTAGGCCAAGGTATTGCTGCTTCTCTTCTTCTGAATCCTGATCCATGTCCATGTATGTTTTTACCACCATCTGTGCAGCATAGCAATAGCAGAGCCACTTTAATCATTATTTTTAGTGTTTTGTGTACAAATGAAAAAAATAATGACATATAGAAATTGATGGACAGATTATTTGCATTTCACATAATCAAAACTGTGGGATAATTTGTAGGGTTTATAAAGCCTTACACAGTAGGGTTGTAGATGAGATAAGGGATAACTTTAGGTGAGAGGGAAAATAAATCACCCTGGACTGGCGGTTAGTCACACAGTTTATTACTTGATACTACACAATGCAAGAAACATCTAGTGACCTAATACCAATAATATGCAGGTTCAGTGTTGGGGGAAATGAGACATTTATGACCACCCTTTCTAAAAACATTACTGCAATAGAGATATGTAGTGTGGCTCTCATATGACTTGGATGGAAGACCTAGCTGGTTAAATTATAAGAGGGATTTGGCATGGTACCAGGGGTAAAGTTATCAGAAGTACAGTAAGAGCAATCGCATATGCGTACCTTCAACCGCTTGACCACCTCATCGTTGCTGATCTTGTCGGTTATCTCTTTGACTCCCGGAGGATAGATAATCTTCCCGTCGCCCGCCGGTTTCTGCTGCTGCGGGAACTCCATACTTGTAGATGTCAAATCCAAGCGGTCTTCTACTGGCCTCTATGGGCCGAAAAACAAAAGTTCAACACTACCTGCCTCCACACTTACAAAAAAACTCATTTGGAGCACTGCTACTTTCTCTAATCGTTCGATCCCAAACAAAAACTCCTCCTATGCCGACTGGCGGTTCAATAGCAGGGATCTGACCAATAGACTGAAGTTACAAGGCTAATATTCCAGCAGATAACTGCATATTATTAGCTTCTATGCTAAATGCCCCAGCGGCAGACCCAACACGGGTTTTCGTAATTACATCTCAAAACATCATCAAGCTAATACAAGTGCACAATTTGAAAAGAGGAGTCACATCCGGACGGAATGGGGCTTGGCGAAAAACTACATTAAATACCATATGTGAATCGCTTGGTTTCTCTCCTGTCACACGGGCAAGCAACTTAGCTTGCGAAGGAGGTATTGAGGAAAAAGCATTGGCTAGCGGCGTTGCATTTAGCGGGAAGCACGGTTAGCAGCTGCCACAGCGAGTTAGCCAACTAGCTAGCTCCTTGCTAGTGCTAGGCCGCAAACTCTTAAGGTGCCTATCACATCTCCCTCCATAGACGACCACAGGAAGTTAAAGTATACCATGGCAAAAGCGTAAAACACCCACGACGCTGGCTAGATCTCGAGGGTTCCAACAAACGCAACAACTTTGGTAAGTTTAAAAACGAAGCTTATATACTTGAAGCTCTCTTTTTGTACTTCAACACATCTGCCGCTAGTTTACATAGGAAGAGCTGCTGCTGCTATCAGTAACTTGCGTTCACGGACTAATCTGAAGCACCCAAAACGAATGGCTTACGCAAATGTTTCGAAACAGCACGCGAATAATTCCGGCGCGGTTGCAGGCATCCTTTTGCTACTATTTACCTCTTCAGTGGGCCGATTTAATTCATTAGGCTGACAGAGGTTGGGTTTAGTTTTCGGCACAAAGCTCTATCCGTTCAGTCGGTTCTGTTAGTGTGACGGCTGGGTGGAGAGCGCCCCCTTTTGTGGTACTACACTTCCAAATACCAGGCCGGGCACAGGGTGATATGCAGAAATGTCAGTGATACTGGATCCACTAAAAAAACACACTAAAAATAAGGTGATTAGACAGGTGAACCATTTGGTCTCTGCCATTCAATTCAATTGAATTGAATTGAATGCTTTTATTGTCATTATACAAGTATAATGAGATTTAAAGCTTTCATCACAACTTGCACAAATTATTTGTGCAAGTTGTGATGTTTTGTGATGTTTGAAATAACAACAAACAAACAGACAAATAAATAATCAATAAATAAGTAATAAATAATAAATAAGTAGTCAACATAATAAGTAGTCACAGCATAAATAAGTAGAGAAGTGCACAAATAACAACAGCAAACAGATAAATTATAATAAATAAATAAGCAATACATAAGTAGTCAACATAATAATTAAGTACATAGTAGTCAATATACATGTTTCAATTTTCAATTTTACTCTCATCCACTTTATCAAATGCATGGAATGATTCTAAAATACTACCAATATATATAGTATACATATATCTTTTATCGGGCGGCCCGGTGGGGCGAGTGGTTAGCGCGTCGGCCTCACAGCTCTGGGGTCCTGGGTTCAAATCAAGGTCGGTCCACCTGTATGGAGTTTGAATGTTCTCTCTAGGCCGGCGTGGGTTTCCTCCGGGTACTCCGGTTTCCTCCCACATTCCAAAAACATGCATGGTAGGCTGATTGGACACTAATCTTGCCCCCATGTATGGGTGTGTTTTTACTGCAACATTATTTCATATTAGCCTGTGAAATATCAAGTTTACGGGATGAATTTTCTTTTTGTTTATTTGTTTTTTATTTGCACATTACAAATAATAAATCTGTTTTTTATACACTTTCACATTCAAAACATTTGGCTTGTTACTTGAGTACCTGGCATGGTAACAAATTCCAGGGTCTTCCAAAAGTTATATTTTGAAATTTGTTTTAAGACATCGGAAAGAACTTTTACTTTGAAATCAACGTTACGACTTCCGATGTCGGCCATTTATACTGTAGATGACTCCCACTGTCGTGTTTGTATCTCCTTGATATATCTGAGCAATGGACCTATATTATTATGGATTTATTTTTTTCTCACAGCATTTCTTCTGCCGCGAATGTTTGCTCAAAATGGATGCTTTTTAACTGCTACGTAGTTATCACCGCGTAGTTTGCTAAGGAAACTAGTCAAGGACTTATTTTAAAAGTGTCAACATGCCTCGGAAAAAGAAAAGCGAACAGAGCCCGAACAGAATCCCCGGTGGGGCGTTCTCGGGGGATAACCTCGGTCGTGGACCACTTCAGGGTTACAATGTCGCTTTGATGTCCAACCATTCACCCAAGAAAACAGACTCCGACAGGCAAAAAACCCTGCAAGAGATGCGAGAGATATTCTCCCTCTTGGACCCTGAAGTCGTACTCATGGTGCTGTCTGAATTTGATTTTAAAGGTAAAACCAAATCGTTTCTGTGAATAGAGTAATTGTCAGGAGTTTATTTTAAGTATGTACATTTAAAGAGCAAAAGAGGTTTCTTTCATTAGTGTTTGATAAGATAAAGGCACAATTTTGCCACTGTCGATTTGAGTGTTTTGAGAGCAGAAGGCGCTATATACAAGTTTAACTACCTTCATTTACTATGCCATTTATGTTTCGATGAAGATTTTCAGGCCAACGAATTTCCCCTGGTTCCTCCATAAAAAAAAAATAATAAAAAAAATACACCATCTAAAACAAATCATGCACTAATATTTAGTTGAACCACAGCAGCATTCACTATGGAATTGTCTCTAAGGTTATGCAATGTGACAAGATTTATTTCCACATACCTGTCAACCTCGGCCAATTGCTCCCCTTATTAATAATTGCAATTCCCCTTATTAAGTGACAATAAACCGTACAAATGCAACGTGGCACATATTTACTCAAATAGGACGCACTTAAAAGTCTAAAATTGCCCAATCAGTCGGTGCGCCTTTTGTATGTATGAAATTCAAGACGATCCGGATTAGAGCCCAAATGGGTAAAACAGGTTTTACAAAAAAACATACTTAAAAAATCCCATACAAAAGTTGTTAAACGTCGTAAACAATTTAAAATAAATAATAATCGGACATAGGCTTTGTTATCATCATTGACTCGACAAAAGCCTAATTGTCATCATACCCAGCTGCGTATGACGAAATTGCTATTTAAATGATCAAAACAAGGTATAAAATATGGGGAAACGTATCAATTGACAGGTATGTTTCCATCCCATGTTGCATTTAGTTTTAATCAAAATCTTGCATTGACAATGGTTGTGTCAGGCCGCTCCAGTTTTCTCCAGCACATCCCAAAGGCAAATCTGTAAAAGTGTGTGACTTTCCTTGTTGCCTTTTCAGTGATTTGTTAGCATATATTAATTTATTAATGAAAGCTTTAGTTATGTATCACTTTTCATGTCTAGAAAATGCTGCACAAAGTCGTTTACATAAACAGTTTCCAAAAGGAAAATCAAGCCACATATTCATACATATGTTTTCAATTGCTTTATACTCGCATGCAGACATTGCGGGGAAACAATAGCGTAAAAAATAATCAAGTGAAATGAAGAAGGGATTTCTCCCTTTGAAATCTAATTCCGGTAAATGTGTTTTGTGGTTCATAGCCTTGGTTGGAAGTTGGGAGTGTCAGATCCGGATAATTACAAAACAAGTCTAGTAAGAATGGGTGTGTGGGTGCACAACCTGTAAATGATAGAAACATAAACATTTAGTTGGTTGACTGAGTGCCAAAAAATTAGACCAAGTCTATTGCTCAAGCTAAAAAAAATTGGAACACAGGTAGTGCTGACTTCCTTTGGTGTTTGGAGAATATAGGAAGGACTTGACACATTACAATTATTGTAATTTCTTTGGAAAAAAAACATATTTTGGAACACAACTAAGACTTGATATAAGGTTTTGTCTGAAATTCTCTGGCTAATAAATTTTTGTTGCATTAGAATTTTTTGCATAATGTAGTTTCTTCTTTTTTTATTGTTGTTCCAATTCCTATGTCCGTCTTTGAGAGTAATAATTTAAGTGGTGAATTTAAATCATAAACACAATGAACTAACTAATTATCTGTGTTGTAGTTGAAAACGCCATGGATTCCTTGTCGGAACTGTCGATTGCTGCTGAATGTGCAGCTTCTGTCC
This sequence comes from Stigmatopora argus, assembly GCF_051989625.1. NCBI lineage: Eukaryota > Metazoa > Chordata > Actinopteri > Syngnathiformes > Syngnathidae > Stigmatopora > Stigmatopora argus. The sequence continues at coordinate 11,194,810 of NC_135393.1, forward strand.
CGTCTTCAGTGTCCGGCTTTGAGAGCACTGCTGCAGCCCTGCTAGGTCCTCAACATGTTTCTCAGCTTGCTCAAGACTCTAGCTCTTTGGAACTGTCAGAACAGCTCTCATCTCCATTGTCTACCAGTGTCGTGACTGAAGACTTGGACTTTCAACTTGATCAGGGTCTACAGAACCTCTCTGCACAGCAGGGAGATTTTCCCAACAGCCAGCATTTGTCAGCTGGCATGGCACCACACTTTTTCCCTCCACAACAGTTTCTAGACCAGGTCTACCCTGAGTGTCAGGGTCCCGAGTTTAGGCGAGGCTCTGCTGGGCGGCCATGTCTTGACGGAGCCTTGTGGCCTTCTGGAACTCCCTCTTCATTTGACCGGCTCAAGACTTTAGACAGTGGCGGCGAGGACAATAAATTGCTTCCGGATCTGAAACATCAGATGACACAAGAGCATCCTTATCGGCCCAAACCGCCATTGGATCTCGGCGCTTCAGGGCGTCCCTCAGCCTTTCAGATGTATAAAAAGAACGAACCAACGCAAATCCTTTTAGAACAGACTGGGGTCTTTGAAAATATACCAGCAGGAATTGGCTCTCAGGGGAACACAGCATCATGGAATCTTCGTTCACATGCCATCTCTCCTCATTTACATGGAAAGCAAGGACCATGCTTTATCACTCCTATTGCACCTTCACATCCTCCAGTTCCACATCACTCCCCCTGGGGAGGGCAAGGACAGGTCTGTCAAGCACCTCTTAGATATCCTGCAATGATTCCCAAATCCTGGGCTGTGGCTGCTCATAATCCTGGTGGAATTGCAACTGCTCGAGCTAGCAGGCTTCATTTGGAAGGAAAGGTTCTGGTGTTGCTTCGTGGGCCACCCGGATGTGGGAAGTCCACTTTGGCACGGTATGAAATTAAGAATATCACTAACAGTAGTAGACATTTGTATTAGATGGCCACTAGATTTCAGTTTTTGACACACAAGCGTAACACCAACAAAGTGTTTGTTTTTCCCTTTCTTTATTGATTAATGCATCCACCTTTGTGGAAGCTTTATAAAAATATTCCCCTATTTCCGTAATGCTAAATAGATGGGGTTGCACAAAACAATTTGGGACATTAAAACCATTTTTAGGAGGGCAACAGCCTGATGGCTTTCCTGTTAATTCCAATGTTTTGAGTTACAAGGCTGTTATTTGGACAAATTAACTTGTATCTCAAATACTATTTTAAATGTAAAATTATAGTTACTGTGTTTGCTTACGCTTGTATCTCAGTTATTATTCAAATGTGAAACTCTTGGTAGTGTTTCATTTAGTTTCACAGTGGTTGGTTGCCATGCTTGATTAATTTCTTATTTGAAAGAGAAGCCCAGATAGCCTGATTGAATTTGCTTTGAATTTCTGAAACATATAGGTTATGTTGTATTGAAAAATGTGTTCTTTGTTAATGGTCTTGAGGAATATTCCTACCATGTCTATTCATTTCTGCAGATCTTATCTTCAACATAACCCAAATGGGGTTGCTCTGAGCACTGATGACTACTTCACTCATCAAGGACACTATCGTTTTGATCCTGCTTCTCTGGGGGAAGCTCACGAATGGAACCACAAGCAAGGTAGGTAAATGCAATTGTAATTAAGAGACATGCCTCAAGTACTCTATCTGTCATTGTACCCCCCACCCAATAGCAAAAGAAGCTTTTGACAGAGGTGCCAACCCCATCATAATTGACAATACAAACATGCAGGGCTGGGAAATGAAGCCCTATGTGGCCCAGGTCAGCCCACTGCTTCCAATCTCTTTAGTAAAATGCTGATTTCTTGTTGCCCACGTTATTATTGTATTTTTTTCCATTCAAAGGCATTGAAACATAACTACAAAGTGCTTTTTCGTGAAACAGACACTTGGTGGAAGAATAAGCCCAGAGAGCTAGAGAGGTGAGCAAGAAATAGGAATTATGTAAAAATAGAAAAGTTCCTTAAAGATATGCACTGTAACATTTTTGGGGCCTTTTTTCTGTGTATGTACCTGTGCAGACGTAGCAAACATGGTGTTTCTGTGGAAACGATTCGGCGCATGCTTGATAACTACGAACGCTTTGTAACAGTTAAGTCCATCATGGGGGCACAAATGCCTGAGTGGAAACAGCACCTTCAAATGGAGAATCAAGGGATACAGTAAGTCTCAATTGGGAAGACAGCGTCACTATTTTCTGTACCATATGACAGACGATGTCCTTTTTTGTGCAGATTTTACAAACTTTTTACAGCTGATAATATTACTAGGCCTACCAAGGCGCAGAATATTATGTTTTATCTGTAGTTTTTATCCCCGCTTTTAGATGTTGCTGTTAAATAGCACATGTCATGATTGGAAAGAAAATAGTCAGCAAAAGTAAACTAACTGATTTAATTTAATAAAGGCCAAGTGTTGCGCTCTGCAATAATAAAATTACCTTTTGTCAGTGATTGGAAGTCAATGTAGAGATCATATTCTTATCTTCTGTTTCATAGGTCTGTGACTCCTGAAGCAAAATGTCCTGACCTTGTCAGTGAACCTGGAGTGATGGACCAACTAAAGCATTGCCAACCTCATCTCTTTTCTTCTCTTCCTGATGTGTCATCTCTTGTTCATCTTAATGAGCCACACAAGTTGGAATATGATGACTGCAAATCAAGAAATTTGCTTGATTTACAGCTAACTAAAAATACCACAGAACACACCAACATGGATGATGATGATAGTGAGTTGGAGGCTTTAGGTCAATCTGGTGGACAGCTTGGGGTACCTGATTGTATTGTTGAATTAGTGATGAATGAAGACCACCAGAGTAATAAAGTCCCTGTGGCGTTCTCTGAATCTATCAAACAAAGGATACCAAGGGAAAAAACAACCAAAAGGCTTGATTCCACAGATTTGGAGAAACATATAAAACCGACAGAAGGCTTGGCAATTGTAGAAGCGGTACCAATGCTAGCTGGGGAAGAGGAAAAGATATCTGCAGAGCTACCTTTTGTCGGCGATTGGCCCTCTGATGGGCCCCTTGAGCAGCGGCAAGTAAGAAAAAAAGAAAGTTATAAAAGCAGTGATGAAAGTAAACTCACAGCATTGTCTAAAGATGTCAACAATGACACAGGTAAAATGCAGTCTGGAGATAATCTGACTGAGTTCCAGAAACTTCTTGATCTCATTCAGACTGGTGTAGTCACTTGCTATTCCGGTTCTTCTTCTTCTTCACCTGTTTCTCTTTGCCAAGGGCAGAATTTAGAGAATGATGACAAGATTGAAGAATTCCTGAGCTGTAGGTCTAAGAGTGAGGAAGAAAAACAGAGCACAACATTAGAAAAGAGTGGCAGAGGTGATTTACCAGATTGTGTTTTAGATTGGAAAACTGCTGCCCTTAATCAGGATACCAGTGATATTTTAAATAGTGAAAATGAAAAAAATACAGCATCACTTTTAGACATCGGTTGTGAAAAAGAATCAAATGCTGTTGCAGATAACCAGCCAGGTGTTACATCTGAAAATGCAAAGCTGAAAGAAAGCTGTGGCATTGAGTGTGCTACAGAGCTGGCAACCAATGAGTTGGCTGCACATGTTGATAGCAGACAATCTGTTGATATTTGCCAAGGTCATTTTTGTGGAGAGCCTGTAGCACCAGAGAGTCGTGTTCTCAATGAACATTGTCCAGAGCGAAAGCAGCGTCAGGTTCGAAGATCAGCGAAACAGTGCAAGCTCGCCCTCACCTTCACTCAGAACTGTCTTGCACCTTCTGGCAAATCACATGAAAGTCTGAATACCACATCACAATTTTTTGACAATGATCAGAGTAGCATTACTACATGTACTGACTGTGACACAAGCTTCCATCCTACATTAGAGTTAGGCACCAAGATGAATGAACCCCATCTGCAAACAGACTCAAACCTCTCTAATGATAAATGTTTTCACACTCAGACAGAACCTCAGGACTTTGCCCTTCTTTGGCGTCTTAATCATCAAGATGGCCCATCAAAAAATCCAATCGTTGCATCCAGCTACTCCAGTGACATCGCAATCCTATGTGGTGTGTCCTCACGATTTGTGGCAGAGGTTGCAGCTGCAGTTTCTGCTGCGGTTGCAGTTAACCCATCTACGCACAATACAGTCCCATATCGCGTGGTACATGAGAAGAGCACACAGGTGGAGGATCATGAATTGGGAGCAGCTCGAAGTCGTCTTGAGAGTCTGAGCATACTCAGTCGCCATTTTAAATTAATTGGTTTGGATACATTGGAGGACTTGTATGACAAATGCCACCAAGACTTGGAATGGACAACCAACCTCTTATTAGACTCTGGGGAAAGGTTCTATAGAGATGAAGATGTAATAGAGGAAATGCTAGAGGAGCAAAATGTTAGAGTTGAGCAGAGCAATATAATGTTAGCAACAGCGTTAGACACCAAGTTGGGAGATGAACTTCCTGATGTAGGACAGACTACCGTTAGCGAAGAGCTTCAACAATGTCCAATGTCCTCCGATAATGAGTCACTATGTTTTAGAGCTGAGGCGTCTCCAAGAAGGGAGCCAGATACAAATTCACACATCGTCTCAACTAGTCTCAGCATGCCTACTTTGGAAAAAAAATGTGACATTGAACAAAATGTAATAATCGAGGACTCAAGTTTTACAACTCCAGAGGAGATTGCAAGTTTGGAAGAGGTCCACCGACTGCTGGAGGCTGAGCTGGCAGAGCTGGAGAGAGAACAAAAGCAAAAGGATCATAGGACTATTGGAAAGAAAAGCAGTCAAGGTGTAGACATTCAGACTGTGGAGCTGAAACTCTCTGTTGAACTGGCCCTGCAACTAACTGAATTGTTTGGCCCTGTGGGAGTCGAACCAGGTAACAATGACAACTACTCATTTTACGCCGATCTTTGACTTAGATTATCAATGGAATTCATTTATTCATTAAGTATGTGCCCACATTTCTCAGGTACATGCTCCTCAGAAGAATATGCAGTGCAGATGGACATGAACATGGCTAAACTGCTCCACCAGAAGTGGAAAGAAACTATCCAGGTGAATTATACAAACCAGTGCAAATAACTTGCAGAACCTAACATTGGGGAAGGAGAAAGTGAAGTTCTATGCTACAGATTCACTAAGAGCTAATTGGAGTCAGTCCACTTGTGAGCTAGATAGAGTCCAATCGATGTGTCCTTTACCTGTTTATGTAAAAACACATTTATGCATTAGTTTTTAAGCAGATGATATTAATTTTTATCTTCTGATTTGCTGAAGATGACCAACTCAACTTTCCAGATCAAACTTCACATTTCAACAGGAACACTAAAGGGTCACAAACTTAATACTTAACTGTATGTCTTATTTTGTTGTTGTCTTATTCCTGTGACTTAGATGGATTTTAATTCAACTTCCAAGATTAAATACAATTTTAAAGTTTATTTATTAAAAGCTCGTTAAAGCTTGTAAAGGGTTCTTACACATTTCCCTCCCATTGCATCCCTCATTTTCGTCCTAGCTGAGTGGATCTAAACCTGTTGTTTTTACAGGAACGGCGGAGACAAGCAACTCTCTCCTACCAGTTACTTCTGGATGGTAAGTTACGCATAAGACCAACTCGAAAGACCTAAAGATTGAAAAGTCATTGTATTCTCTTTTTATCTATATCTATCACCAATATCTATCACCAATGTCCCAACTTCCTTTGATAATACCAACTCAAAAGAGCTAAAGATTGAAAAGTCATTGTATTCTGTATGTATTTATATCTATAGCATGTCCCAGCTTCCTTTTGAATTGGGGTTGAAAAATTGAAACAGAACATTACATGTGGTCATGGATTAGAAACGCTTTTAAGCAAACATTACCAATCTCACGGTGAACTTGGTGATATGTATTTTAAGTGATATCTGACATGTTTTACATCTGAACAACTTCATTACTGTAGCCGCAGGACCACGGCGTGAAGCTCAGCTGGGCAAAATATCCTCACATTTTCTCAGTGGCAAAGATCCAGGCATGCCAATAATGGATCACTGGACTTTTTCCCAACCACGCGTGTCTCTGCGGGACATTATGGAAGAGGAACGGGCGATGCAGGAAAATGTGCTAAAGGTAATACAATCTAAATTTACTACACTACTCATTGATTTTCCTCTGTAGCATCTGACCCAATTTGTTTCAGGCAAGGCAAAATCGTGCAAACGTGACCAGGCGTGATGGGTCCTCCATACTAAAAGAGGACCAGCTCTACTCCCGCTTTCCTTCCATTGACAGACATTTTCTTCAGGATATTTTTAGGGATCATAAGTAAGACTCGAATGTTGATTAGACTTGTATCCACCTTTGTCACTTGATTCTATTTGCATGAACTTTAAAACACCAATGAAATTCTTTACAATGGATAATTTGCTTTCTTGTTTAATAAATCTTTCAGCTGCTGCCTCGCCCAGACAGAGCTCTTTCTGAACTCTTTACTAGACCAGGAGCCTGTCAAGACCGTCGTAGCTCCGGAACCGACTCAATCTGACCATCACAGAACTCCAAGCAAAGAGCGTGAAAAGGTAACTGCTATTTGCAAACTAAAGCCAAATACAGTGGTACCTCGACATACGATCTTAATCCGTTCCGGGACTGAGATCGTATGTCGAGCTTTTCGTATGTCGAGCTTTTCGTAACTCGAGCGGATGTTTCCCATTGAAATGAACTAAAAACAAATTAATTTGTTCCAACCCTCTGAAAAAACACACCAAAAACAGGATTTTGGATTGGAAAAAATGTTTTATTTTTCTTCAGATTTGCCATCTATTAACAAAGTAACACATAACTAGTGGTTTAATAGTAATAAAATGTGTTTAATATAACTAAAATTGGGCGGTGTTGTGTGCACGAGTATACTTCATTACCCAGAAAGCCCTCTTTTTGCCCGCGCATGCGCGTTGTGCGTTTCCTGGTCGAAACTCGTCTGAATAAATCGTTCAGTGCGCGTAGATATCTGTTTAGACGAAAGAGATGCGTCAAAAAAAGACAGTGCGCTACAATGATAAACAGCCTCTCATGTCATGGCCACCTGGCTTGGTCGCATCTCGAAATTTTGATCGTATCGCGGGCGAATTATTCGATCAAATTTTTCGTCATACCACGAGCATGTCGTACCACGAGCTGATCGTGGGTCGAGGTACCACTGTAGATGCATCGTACGAACAAATGTTTTGGAGCCCTTGGCGCCTGCAGGTACCAGCTATAGTGTGAAGTACTACAAGATTTTCAACACTAAATGTAGTTCCTCTATCCCACTGTTAGTTTAACCAAAGCTGTTCATTTGACTTTATTTTGCATGATTAAGAAACTTCCGGAATCTGACGTGACCCAATCCCAGAGGTTTCAGGACATTGAGGATCCTGAGTATAAGGACTTCAGGTCTGAAGCCACTCTGCAGAGAAGTAGGCAAATTGAGTGCTTTTCCAAAGCTGCAGCAGCTTACAAACAGGGGCACAAAGAGGTGGCTTCATTTTATGCACAGCAGGTAAGAAGCCTTTTTTCTTCTTTCTTTTCCACCTTGAGAATTACGGTCTGAACATCTATCTCCATTCTCCCATAGTACCATGTAATGAATTATTTAGAATCTTTCATACGCTGTGCGGAATTTTTCATGAATATAGGGGCCCCATTTTACAATGGTACTGACACGAATGCTTTATGATTGCTATAAATGTTTGAACCCAAAGACCAAATTAATTTTTTATTTTGAGTTATAGGCAGAAACATCTTTGGTCTAATTTTTGACTGTTTTTGTCTTGACATTGTTGTCATGAACCAAGCGTCGTCACTGCTTTTCAATCCGCCCCTACTTTTATATATGTCGTGGGTTTTCCATTTTGCCATGGACCAATACCACAATACCATTACTATGCAAATTACCTGGATCCCACAATGCACTAAACATGTTTTTTTAAACTACCGAAAAATGAAGAGACGAAAAAGACTTCATTAAAAGCCACACAAATGCAGACCTGTATATATGAACATTCGTTTTTACTTTGAGTTTACAGCCCCTTTAACTTATTGTGTTCCATAGTCATATCTTGGGCCAAATGTCCATAAATGCTGCTCTTATGAAAAAAACACCTTTTCCAATAGGGACACTTACACGGTCAGCAGATGCATGAGGCCAACCACCGTGCAGCTGCTCAGATCTTTGAGAGAGTCAACTCCTCGCTCCTACCTAGGAACATCTTGGACCTCCATGGGCTGCATGTGAATGAAGCCCTGGAGCATTTGCGCCACATCCTTCATGACAAAAGTGCAGGTAGGTGGAATTGAGTCTGAACATGAAAGAATAGTATGCTATCTAGAGTTTAAAAAAGGCAAATGGTGACTATAATTACAGTGTCTGCGTACCTTTGGGGTGTGCTTTTTTTTAAAAAGTGTATTCTTTTCAATTGCTTGCGCAGACTGTAAACAAGGTCTGTGTCGACCGAAGCTCTGTGTCATCACGGGAAGAGGTAACCACAGCCAGGGGGGCGTGGCCCGCGTTCGCCCGGCCGTTATAAAGTACCTCAACAACAATGACTACAGGTACTACAGATAGACTGTTACACATACTACTCTACATTTTTTGTGTTGTCGCTCTCATATTTATATCTTTTTATCTCACAGGTATACAGAGCCAAAACTGGGTTTAGTGGTGGTCTCTTTGAAGTAGAAAAGAAATCCAGAGAGAATATTCATGCCACTAAGAGGAACAACGTTAATTAATATATTTACTCAGATTATTTTGGTACGCTCTACCACCTAGTATTTTTGTGTCTTAAAACTGCCAGGAAAAGAAATGCGTAATCATGTAAAGTTTTTTTTTTTTTAAATTGTTGGTCTTTAGAGGAATCAACACTCCTGTCAACTACTATTACTGGTATCATTTTATAATGGATATTTGAACATTTGCATGCTTCAGCCAGCCAATAATCTATCCAATGTTTGTACTATTTTAATTATTTTTTTAAGGCGTGAAACTGCTGTCTTTATATTTTTCTACATGTTACCAATTTTGTCATACGCAGCTGGGTGTGATGACAATTAGGCTTTTGTCGAGTCAATGATGATGACAAAGCCTATGTCTTATTATTATTATTATTATTATATGTTTTACTGTGAATAATTCTGCCTGATATTTAATGTTGTGAAACACTAAATACTTGAGAAATAATAATAGTACTCATTCTGCAGTTTATTGAACATGTAAAGGAAGGCTTGTATTTTTGTATTCTGTTTATACATTCATTTTTAGATGTTTGTATAAAAATAAATGTTTTGTATTTTTGTTTTGTACTATCGATTCACTTGCAGTCTTAGAGCTAATGCTACATAAATAAACATGGGCCTTAGCATATTAATGTTGATTGATCAGACCCTGGACTGATCTTTGTCAAATTATAATTTATTTATATAGCCCTTGATCACAACAAATGTCTCAAATGGCTCAAGAGGACCACAGTTGACAAATAATTATGACACTCTCAATTCTTTGTCTTGACTAATGCTTGTTACCAAAGCATTTCAAACTTAAAAATCCAAATTTGTATTTGGTCCTAAAATTTAAGGTTATTTGTGCGTGTACATTTTAATGTTTTGATATTTGATTACCAAATTGGAAAACAGAAATGTACTCTGAATCTAAAAATAACAATAATGGAATTAATACGGTATCTGCGAATTTGAAAAAGTTCTCGGAGGTATTCAAGTGAATTTACACCAGTTTTGAGAGACACTACATTACACGTATTCTGGAATGTGGCTGTTGTGGGAGGGATGCGTGACACTCATCTCGCCAACAAGCGGATGTGCTCTACTTGTCACTTCTTTTTTCAGTAACCTGTATCTTCATCGATGTACGCAGTATATATACTTCAGCATGAAGCCTGCTTATTTGTTGAAGAACTCAAGTTAGAGATTAAACTTTTAGACTGGCTGAAGACAGCAAGCAACCGACACGATTGAAACGACTGGAGAAAGGTGTGTTTTAAAGTATACATTTGCACTTGCGAGAAAATGTTTCTTCTGAGGACAAAATTCTATATAGTGAGAAAAAAGCTGCCATTTTTATAAACCCAATGTTGATAAAAAAGATGATATCTAATTATCCAAAAGTGTTATTTCTAATGTAGGCTTTATTATAGAGTTTGTGCTTAAAATTAGAGTCTTTAAAATTGAAATGGAGCAGTGTTTTCTTTAAAACTTGATTTTTTCAATAATACTGCATATTAGTACTGGCATAACTGACATAGTGGGGCAAAGAGAAATGGATGACAATTATCGAATGGATGTACGTATATGCTGTTTTTTGAATATCTCCTGTGTTTTTAATGTCTTCCTCAGGAGATCTGCCAACTTCCCATTTTTACCCAATGACTAACAAAAAATTGACATCCGGAGAGCTTGATACAGGAGAAAAATGAACATGCACTGCCAGAAAAAGGTTGGATAGTCTTAATTTCACTACTCGGAGCATGCAAGCTTTTGTGCTTGCCTAGAAGAGAAGAAAAGCTTTCTGATGAACAGAACCTGCCAAAGAAATGTCTGTCAAGTGTGTCCTGGTCGGTGACTCCGCGGTAGGGAAGACGGCCCTCCTACTCAGCTTTGTTTCTGGAACCTTCCCAGATACCTACAAGCCCACGGTATTTGACAATACCGGGGCACAGGTGTACATGGATGGTGTTTTGATTAATCTTGGTCTGTGGGACACAGCGGGACATGACAACTTCAGGCAGATCCGACCCCGATCTTACCAGCAAGCCGACATAGTGCTCGTGTGCTACTCGGTGGCCAATCGCAACTCTCTGGTTAATGCACAAAGCAAGTGGATGGCGGAGGTTCGGGAGAATTTACCCACGGTACCGGTCCTGATGGTGGGCACCCACACGGACCTACGGGAGTCTGATGCACATCGGGGCAGCTGTGTTACCGCAGCAGAGGGGAGGCGGGTGGCTCAGCAAGTGCACGCCAAACGCTACTTAGAGTGTTCGTCCTTGAACAAGCGGGGGGTTCAAAAAGTGTTTGAGTGTGCCGTGCGGACCGCCATGAGCCATAACAGGAAGCAGGCCAGAGGACGGATGTTCAGCATGAACCAATGTAAAGTATTTTAACTTTGAGCAATTTAGAAAACTTCGACCAGAGAATGCATACAAGGAGTGTTGTCACGTTGTGCCTTTAAATTTGTTTTTCCGCACTGCTACATAATTTAAAAAAGAACTGGTTTCAATATTATAATCATTTCTGCTGCAAAAATTATGTATTTTGTGAAAGCAAAAATAATATTTTTTGTACTATATAAAGAAATGTTCCTTAAATTGATAACATAACCCTGCTGTTTTTACTCTGGAAAGAGCTCTTCAGGTACAATAGAAGAAAAATATCTTACTCGACCTGCCAAAAATACATTATGTAATTATTCACAATAAATGTATTTTTGGCGGTACCTCGTGTAACTAACAAAATATTTTAATGTTGCCCCTTAAGAATTGATTTAAATATAATTGTACAAGATAGAAAAAAATATATTTCCAATTATACTCTGTGTTTATTTTCCAGCCATATTGAAGTGAATAGGACCTGTAGTAAAATGGAGCCCACTCACTTGGTTTATAGCATTATGCTTTTATAATGAAAATAAAAGCATTCAATTAAATTCAATTTTCACCATTTAGAATGATGTGATATGAAATTGTTGCCGTGTAGTCATTCCAGCGGGTTATCTTTCTAAATTGTTATTAGTAATTGTAAATGTGAAGAAGAATACAAAACAACACCTGCATAGAAAGTCTCCACATAACCAACATCCCTGCAGCATTTTTTTTCATGTGAAGACATGTATATGCACATACAGGAAACACCTGGAATATGCGGACAGCATTTCTGACAATTACCTTTTTTTTCAGTCCAAAACTAACAGTTTGAGTGCATAAATTATGTATTTATTTTAACCTGATATAATTTCATATTAATGTAATTGATTTACTTCTACATGTAGTTCCTACTGCTTTTCAGCCACTCTTTTTTATATTTTTATCTATCTATTACATTGTATGGTTGTGACACTGAGCCAGTAAAAAAGTAAATTCATTCCTAAGAAAATTATAGATCTGCAATTTGGGCCATTTGTCAGCCTAACTGAGTGTGTCCAATAAGGTTTAGTTTCTGCTTAGCCTCCCCTTCTGATTACTTTAGGTCTACATTACAAACTCTATTCTTCTTATTATACTGCTTTTGTCAATGTGTCACACTGGGAGCCGAAATCTGATCCTGGGACTGTTAAGCCCATTGGTGTGTATGACATGTGTCACACGTTCCCTGGCATGTATGCTTTTGCTGATTGACCCAACAAGCACAGTGTATATGTTGGGGGGGTCTATGTGACACTGGTATATGCCATTGTATTGCAGGGTGGTTGGCAATTGTGTCACACAACTAGTTGTGTTCATGTTCACGAGGGGCTTTTGCAGTGAGCGTCACATTTCACATAATGTCGGTGATATATGATCGCGCCTGCTATCATACCCTGCGAGGGTAAGTGCATGTGTGTGTGTGTATATGTCATCTCTGGTTACGGAGGAGCCATTGCACATATATACACAAACTGAGACTGTCAAACACCAGGAAAGCGAAGCATTGACGGCTTTGACAAGAGCTTTTGAGGAATTAAATGCATGGGGCCGATCTCAGATGGACAGAATGGAGTTCACAGAAGATTGACGTTACAGATTCGAAAACACGTTGTCTCAACACCTCCGTTGCTGAAGTCACATCCTCGTCTTGTTGAAAATGAAACTAGCAGCACTGATTGCTTGGCTCAACCTTATGGTGCAAGGTCAGTTTTGTGTGATTGAGCCAGTTCGGGGGAAGCTTTATTAAGGTTCATTTTTTTTAACCCTTTAATCTTATTTTTGTTCTTTCCAATTGTCGTCACTCAGTGTCTCAGGGTGCTCGGGGATATTATGCTCGCAAACTTCTGAATGATCTGATGGAGGACTACTCCAATGCTCTCAGACCTGTAGGAGACACCGACAAAGCTCTCAATGTCTCCCTTCAGATAACCCTTTCCCAGATTAAAGATATGGTGAGAGTAAAATAAATGATTTCTCAAATTGCATTACTTCAAACTGAATCATCAATGAATAATATAATTGATGCACAAAATATAATCCATAGTAAAGTTGAAAATGTTGCATATCCTTTCACTCATTCATTCTTTTATTTCACTTGCTGTGTACCTACCAATGATAAATATCTATTTTGTCTAACGATCAGATCAGTTGAATAACTATTTTAAAGCTATTTTGAGATTAGTCCACTTCAGTCTTCTTACGACAACTAAAACACAAAGTTTATGAGCAGATTTTTGCAAACATAATTGTAATTCCGAAGGGCAAAGGTTCAGATATAAAAAAATCTCAACGTTTGTGTGCAGGATGAGCGAAACCAGGTTCTAACTACATACCTGTGGATCAGGCAGGTGTGGCACGATGCTTACCTGAAGTGGAACAAGGAGGACTATGATGATCTGGAGATGATCAACATTCCTAGTGACCTGGTTTGGAAGCCAGACATCGTCCTTTATAACAAGTTAGCATGGGTTTCATTACTTCTTTACCATTCTTCTAAACCTTCCTGTAAGCAGTGCCTCCATCTAATATGTGTGTTCAGAGCAGACGAAGAATCATCAGGTCCATCCAACACAAATGTGAAACTACGTTACAACGGGGAGATCGTCTGGGATTCTCCAGCCATTACGAAGAGCACGTGCGTGGTGGACGTATCCTACTTTCCTTTTGATTGGCAACAGTGCAAACTCACCTTTGGTTCCTGGACCTATAATGGGAACCAGGTTTGGCCACCCCGTTTTAATCTTCTGTTGCATTTTTATTTTTTTTAAACATACAATTGGGTCTTTCACCCAGGTGGACATAAGCTTGGGCATGGACAGTGGCGACCTTTCTGACTTTGTGGAGAATGTGGAGTGGGAGTGTCACGGCATGCCGGCGGTGAGGAACGTCATGATGTACGGCTGCTGCTCGGACCCTTACACTGAAGTCACCTACACATTGCTACTCAAGCGCCGTTCTTCCTTCTACATCTTCAATCTACTCCTACCTTGCTTCCTCATCTCATTCCTGGCACCATTAGGCTTCTATCTGCCAGCTGACTCTGGGGAGAAGGTCTCTTTGGGTGTAACTGTGCTTCTGGCGCTCACTGTGTTCCAGCTGCTGGTGGCCGAGAGCATGCCGCCTGCAGAAAGCATGCCCTATATAGGTTTGTCACATTTCAGATGATAGTCAGTTGACCGAAAATCAATATATATATATAGTATAGGAGATGAATGAATATATTTCTACGTATATAACCTTGATTAAATCTTTTCCACTTCTCTTCTAGGCAAGTATTATATTGCCACCATGACCATGATCACAGCTTCTACATCTCTCACCATATTCATTATGAATATTCATTTCTGTGGAGCTGAGGCCAAGCCAGTCCCTCATTGGGCTAAAGTCCTTATCATTGACTACATGTCCAAAATATTATTTGTTTATGAAGTAGGGGAGAATTGTACCACCACCGATTGTGAGAAGAGCCAACCCCATCCTGATGAAATGATGAGTAATAATAACTTTGAGCCTGACGCTTGCGACATCTACTGTGACAGCAAACCGTACATGCACGACAACAACCACAGCCAGCATCGCAAAAAACAGGCAAACGGCAAAGTAAACAAGAAGCATCATAACTACAAAAACAGCGTTTCTGGACCAGAGAGGGCAGAAAGAAAAAGAGGGGCCTCACAGCACCATTACCAATATATCGCAAGGAACGAGGACTACAAGGCTTCTCCAAACCCCCCAAACCTTGGGCATTTGAATAAAGAACTCAAGGAGAAACTCTGCTATTCTGAGGAGAAAGTTCAGATCTCAGAGTGCCCCTGCAGCTGCCCCTGCCTACAACACAATCAGGTACAAGTTTTAAATTGGGGATTGTATTCACTTTTCATTTAAGGAGCAATTGGAGGGATTGAAGCATGGTCTCTGAGTCAGTTCTTACAACAAAGTGCCACAACTGGCAGCTTTTGTTTTGATAACACAACTGGCAGCTTTTGTTTTGATAACACGTCTTTGATTAAAAAAAAAAAACATTCACAATTATATATTTTTTGGATATATATATATGTAATCCTAATAAGGGTCGCAGGGGTGCTGCAGCCTATCCCAGCTGACTTTGGCCACCAGACGGGGGACACCCTGATTTGGTTCTAATCACCAAATTAATACTTAAAAAAAAAATCCCTAACTAAAATTTGAGAGTATAAAAAATAAAAATAGGCAAATACAAAATATTTTAAAACTCGACCACGGTCATTGTCATATTAGTTTTCAATGCTCATTTACGATAAGATTGGTGGCCAAAAATTGTACTGCAACCAGTTTCAAATATTGAAGAATACAACCTTTGGGTTGCCAGATAAGCGCTTTAGCTATTTACCTATGGGTGAAATTGCGCCTCTTCTACGGTCGAAATGTTAACATGGAATTATTGACTTTCAATCAGTAAAGACAAATGATAAAATATATTTATATATACACCAAGGTAAGCAATAATCGTCATCGCGAAAGTGCTGAAGTCTCGTCCAGCCAAAGACAGGCAACCCTAAATTGCTTGCCAGCCAATTATACAGTGCACATGGAGATTAACTACACGCATTCGCACCTGGGGAAATTTGGAGTGTTCAATCGCGCTAGACAGCATGGTTTTGGGGGATGATGGAGGAACACGGAGTATCTAGAGAAAGTTCACGAAGGCACGGGAAGAACTTGCAAACTCCACACAGAAACCAAAAACCCACCAGGGATCAGACCCTCGATCTCAGACCGGTGAGGCGAATTTGCTTATCACTCTTACACCGAGGCATCTATCTGAAAGTGATTTCCGTATAGGAAAACTCAAAAGTGCTTCATCTGTCGAGGAGAAGCCAAGCAATTTTGGCGTCAAAATTTTCTCCATCTAAACCTTGTTTCTGATTTTGTTGTGACTAATGTGAGATTTGTAACTAGTTTTCGTTCGTGCATTATCTAGTATTTCTTAATGGAAACGGGTGGTGGATTCGTGGATTAGTGGGTTAGTGGATTCGTGCAATAGTGAAATAGTGGCTTCGTGGAATACTGGTTAGTGGAATAGTGGATTCGTGAAAATAGTGAAATAGTGGATTAGTGGAGTACTACTGGTTAGTGGAATACTAGTAGATTAGTGGAATAGTGAATTACTAGTGGGATAGAGGAATAGTGGATTAGTGGCATAGTGAATTACTAGTGGGGTAGAGGAATAGTGGATTGGTGGAATAGTGGATTGGTGGAATAGTGGTTGGTGGAATAGTGGTTGGTGGAATAGTGGTTGGTGGAATAGTGGTTGGTGGAATAGTGGTTGGTGGAATAGTGGTTGGTGGAATAGTGGTTGGTGGAATAGTGGTTAGTGGAACAGTGGTCAGTGGAATAGTGGTTATTGGATTGGTGGTTAGTGGAATAGTGACTCTTAATTTTTCTTCCCAAAATTGTGCGATAATAACGTGGATAAGGAACTTTGTTTATACACTAGGGGTCCTTATGGGCTCTTTTCCAGTCTGTTTTCCATGTTTCACTCTTCAAATTCACCTGAATCAAACGATCAACTCCTTAGCAATCTCTCCAGAAGCCTGATAACCATCCTGGTTATTTGACTCAGGTGTGATGGAGAAGGGAGATATGGAAAAAATGCTGGATAGGGGCCCTCAAGGACGGGAGTTGGTGACCCCTGCTATATACATCTTTGTTGGTGGGTGTGGCCTGAGAAAGTCACCGTTGTCATGAAAAAAATATATGGAAAAAGAAGTAAAAAAAACTCTTAATGACAGCAGCAAAAGCATATCCTTTGTTTCAAATGTAAAAAAAAATGAAACTTGAAGCTAAGTACAGTGTTGGATCTTCCATCCTCCAGCTTCTGGTTGATCAATTAATGTCATGGTACTACACGAATGAATGAATAATTATGTTTCTGATCAGAACCTAAATGTTCAGCATGGTAAATATATTATTTAATTATGAGAGGTTTTTTTTTGCCTATTTATGACCTGCAATTGGTTGGCAACCATTTCAGGGTGTACCCCACCTCGTACCCATAGCAAGCTGATGTAGGATCTAGCACCCCTGCTAGGATAAGTGGTATGGAAAATCATTTTTTTTAGTGGGTGAGGAGTACAAATTACAAGTAATCAGTCATTTTTTTCATCTTGATTTTTGACTTGTATTTTAAAATGGAATGATTTAATTATATATTGATTTCAAATATATGCATTGGCTGTTCATTTCAACAGCTAATCAAAATTTCCCTCATTTAGGTGGTGAAGAACATTCAGTACATGGCCAACTGCTTTCGCGAGCAAAGGACTACATGTGTTAAGGCTGCTGAGTGGAAGAAGGTTGCCAAGGTAATGGATCGATTTTTCATGTGGATTTTTTTCATCATGGTTTTCCTCATGAGCATTTTGATTATTGCCAAGGCGTCCTGAGAGTTTATTTTTAACACAAGTGCTGGGTTATTTAAGTCTTAATTGCAGAATGAATAGTCTTCATCTACAATAAAAAGTGTTTTAATGTCAGTTTTGAGCAGTGTTTGAATGCCGTCACTTTGTTCACTGTGACGTTGTACTCCAACATGTAAAACAACAAGGGACTAGTAAACAATAAAGGCAACATAGGAAAGTTGTATGGGCTTTCCATTATTGGTGCACTGACAGCCAGGCATTCAGCTTAAAGAATATGAAATGTTTGGATCAAGACCATCGCAGCAGAAAGAATCTAGTTCAACAATTCAAAAATATAAATAAAAAGAGTGTATAAAATCCAATATTGACACTGAAGAGAGAAAAATTGCATGAGCAGACATTTTTAAATATCAGAACTGTTTCGAAACAGCAGCTATTGGTGCTCTATTAGCTAATCAAAAGATTCATTCATTCATCTCATCTCATTTTTGAACCGCTTTATCCTCAGGGTCGTGGGTGTGGGGGGTCCTGTAGTCTATCCCAGCTGACTCCGGGGCAGAGGCGGGGGCCACTCTGAATCAATTTACAGTGTCCAATCAGCCTAGCATGCATGTTTTTGGAATGTAGGAGGAAACCGGAGTAGCCGTAGGAAACCCCTGCATGCCCGGGGAAAACATGCAAACTCCACACAGGTGGACTGACCTGAATTTGAACCCAGGACCCCAGAGCTGTGAGGCCGACGTGCTAACCACTTGCACTACCGGGCCGCCCAAGGCGCCTTATCAAAAGATAATCCTGAATAAAGTTTAAGGCACGCGTGCGTTTTGGAAAAACCTTCAATCAACTTAGCAGAGGTGTTAAAATCAAATCAAAGTAGTTAACGGCTGGACTTTGCTCACATTGACCACAAGCAAATTGTGCAACTTGCCATCGAACATTCAGCTATTTAACTGGACCTCAACTTTTGGTGGACTCTGGCCCTCAGATCTAATCTGGATGATAAGAAGTGTTAGAGTTACAGACTATTGAGAGAGTCTTACTCAAGATACTTGAATCATCTTGATGATAGCAGGTCATGAGGGGTTTGTTGGGTCCCAGACCATACACACTCGCACTAGCCAGACTTTGGTAGGAAACAGTTGTGATTCCTCCAAAGACAGCATGTCGTCCTCTACCAAGCATCTGTCTCCCAAGACAAAGACTGGTGAGTGTTTTATCTCTTCCTTCCTCAATTTGAACAATTGAAAACCCACCTTAAAATACATTTGTAAACCCAGGTGTTAAGTCGGCTCCTTCCTGGTCAGAGATCAGACTGGTTCTTCTCGGGAAGACCGGCAGTGGAAAAAGCGCCACCGGCAACTCCATTTTGGGTCGTAAACTTTTTGATGCAAGGGTCGGTAGCTCTTCGGTCACCCAGCGGTCTCGGAGAGTCTGTGGAGAAATCCGCAGAAGGCACCTGGTGCTTCTGGACACCCCAGGAATTCTGGACACCACACAAACTCCACAGGAGGTGCAGAAAGAGTTAAGGAAGAGTGTTAGTCTCCTCTTCCCAGGGCCACATGTCTTTCTCCTCATTATCCAGATCTCACGATTCACTCAGGAAGAGAAAGAGGCCGTACGTCAGTTTAAACAGGCCCTTGGTTCTCATGCTTTGCAGTTGTCTATTGTGGTGTTTACGCATGGAGACTGCATGGAAGATGGAGTTTCTGTGAAGCAGTGTATGATAGACATGTCCCCAGACCTGGAGGAATTGTTGTCAGAATGTGGGGGGAGATACTGCGTCTTCAACAACCAGAGCTCCGGGAACAAGGAGCAGATATCGGAGCTGCTTGACACCGTGGATCGCATGATGCAAGATAATGGAGGGATCTGCTACACCAGTAAGATGCTTCAGAAAGCAGAAGAGGATCTGGACCGGATGCAACGGGAAGAGAGGCAGTCGTTGAATCTCAAAGAGAAGCAGCTAAAAAATAATTATGAGGCAGCAATGAAAGTGAGGTTTGAAAGACAGCTGGAGAAGCTTCAGGAAAAAAGGGAAATGGATGATAGTGGAATAAAGGAGAAGTTAAGAGTATTTGAGGCAAAAGAGTTTCAAGAGAAGATGGGGATCCATCAGGAGAAGGACCACAGTGGAGAAGCTTTGAAAGAAAGGGTTGAAGGTCAGGCGACACTCATGGAAAAACAAAAAGCGGACAAGATAAAGATAGAATTCCTCACGCAGCAGCTCCAACTCTTCAAGCTGACGACTGATGAGTATAAACGCAGAGAAGTCAGCCTCAAAAGGCGGTTGAATATACTTGACAGCCAATCTCAGTCTCTGTTACTTCCACAGCCCAGCAACAAAATAATCAGGAAGAAAGGTGAGGATTCACCGCACAGCACTGCAAATAATGTGACTGGATTCGTGCAGGAGATGGGACGGATTGGGCTCAATGCGTCTTTGCAGCACGCAGGGACTGCTTGTTGCATACAGTAACTAATGCATTGCTGTTTTCCTCACTTGGTCATTATTGAGCCACTTTAACAACAACATATTAAATTTGAATTCATCTGCTGCCAATGACGGGAATGAATTTTTGATCCATTTCAATGGGGAGGAGATTTGGGGTTTTAGTTCAGGTGCATTGGAAGTTTTGGTTAATTTATACACATGTTGGGTGTGCCACAAGTCATGGCAAATGAATTTTTGTACTTACCTGTAAGTGTGCGTGCCAGCTAAAAAAAGTTCAAGATAAACTACGGCCACTTGGATTGAGGCTCAATGTATACTACATAACTACAATATGCCTACCAAAATTCATGGCGATCCCTCCACGAATTACAGAGACGTAGGTGCGTAATTAATTCATGTAATTGATCAGTCGTGCGTCGACAAAAAATAAAATTGGTCTTTAAAAAAAAAAAATTAAAATTTCAAATACATTAGCTATTTTTTTTATATTAAAAAAACCTCTAAAATAGCTTGGAACACAGAGGACAACAGTCTATTTCCAAAATAGAATTTCTTTTGCACACCAATAAAAGAAAATCAACTATTATAAAGACAAAAAAGTGTTGCATAGGAGCTTTAAGATCTTGATTTATTTTTCTTTTTCTTTCAGATGCTACTCTATTTTTAATGAATGTTTATTTGTTATCTTTTTGGATGGTATATGATATATGGTGTAAAAATATTTGAGAATCAGCGATATACAACTATTCCTCTAGATTTCTGCATACTTTCAGTGTGTGTTTTAAACTTTTGAAAACTAAAAGATGGAAAATGATTAATTTAATGTGTATGAAATCTTTATTTGCATTTACTCTGACTTGGGAGTACAAGAGCTGATGAAAATATACTGTACACAGACGTACGTATAATGCGACATAACCAACAAAATGTTGTTGCCCATAGTTTAATTTTATTTAAATCTACTATTACAGTAGCTAATAATTACTGCACAAAACATTTCCAATCAGTGTTAATTATTGTGACAAAAAAAGGCAGAGGTAACGAATGTGAGGTAAATATTGGTTTTAATGAACAAACATCAGTCTGGAAACTGACATTAGTCTGGGGGTGGAGAGAGGGTCTATAAAGCACAATGAAATTTAGAGGTGGGGGACATATTTATTTGTTACACAAAAGCGCCCCCGTACAGTCGGAGCAGGAGATTCTATATATGTAACGTACAGATCAGGATCCAAGTCTACGGTACAAAAACTTAGCAGCAACATGTTAAACATCGGAGACCAAGGGGCTAACAAAGTAGTTTCATTTAGAAAAAGTCACAGTATCCTTTAAGCATAAATTTGTTAAAAAGGTAAAAACAGTTCTAGGCATCCTCTAGGGTCAATGCTACGCACAAGATCTGTGTTTTGTATACTCTAATATAAAGACCTTCTGGTAATGGCACAGTACAAACTCTCAGGAAACGTGACAAAAATATACACCGTCCTCACGACGTCACATTTGCTGATCAAAATGTAACTAAGGTCTCTGGCAAGCACAATATATTCCAAAAAAACAACAACTTCCTTTTAAACCAAAATAAAGGACACCATGATGTTAGTTCAGCTATCTTGATAGATTATGTCGTTTTAAAATAAAAATAAGGACAAATATAAATTAATATATATTAAAAGAATCAGAATTGATACATGGGGAAGACCTACTTAATAAGTACAGGTATATTTATGATACAATAAATACTCAAGCCTGGAGAGTATGGTGTATTGAATCTGGAAGGTAACAAAGAAATCTTTGTCAGCGTGTTGTTCAGTAGCAGTATGAAATTGTTTTGAGGATTGTGTACACAGTCTCGTTTGTGTAGTAGTGAGTCTATAGTAGGACCAAATCGGGTTTCTCCTACGCACAGGACACCTGGGAAGTCTTCAGGTAGATCCTCCAAGGGAAGAGACAGTGGCGAAGTCTTCATGACCAACGAAATGAAGTAGATGCAAGGAAAAAGTCCATTTTTTTTTGTCTTTTTCTCCACTTCATAATAAAAAATAAGTCTGTTTTTTTTTGTACTTTACAATATAATTCAACATCCCCACCATGGAAGCATCGATCATCAGTCCAGCACTCACAAGGAAAGAAACGGTGAGGTTTCTTTTTTTTTTTTTTTCTTTTCTTTTCTTTTCTTTCCCAGGGTTTTTTAAAAATTGGTGGAGGGTTTTGCCAGGATCTCAGAAACAGAGATGGGGAGCAAGTAAGGCGGGTGGGTACACAAAACATATCTTGCAAAGAAAGTCTTTTCTGTTTTCTGTTTTTTTTTGTGTTTTTTTGTTGTTTTTTAAACTTATGTGGAACAATTTGTACAGCCACACTTAACAATTTTTTCCACTTCCTGAACAAAAGAAGAGCCGTCAGTGCACTGGAAGGTGTATTTCCTGCGTTTGCTGCGGAGGGGGGTGCAGCAGGTCCCTTGTCCATTTGCTCCCCCCGGGCAGCTGCCCCTGCACTCTAGACGGGAGACCTTCTCCTGGGTTTGGCACGCCGCGTAGCCTTGCTGTCTCTGGTAGACATCTCGGACCCGTTCTCCTCTGCAGGCCACCTCTACAAAAGTAAAAAGGTACGTTTTCAGCCATGTGGTCGGAAGAGTAAAGAAATGACATCAAAAGTGAATTTTAAAGGAATGACCAACACACAATGTGGGGAAGAAAGTAGATGATGTTAAATGACACCAAGGAACGTCCAATTAATTTGAACTGGCTCGTTTGTTGCCATATTTTTACTTTGTGCATCTCAGCGGAGAGAATTTTGTGACATAAATTGAAGGGAAAAGTTTATTTTCTGATCTGTAATAGTGGAGAAATTGTGGCTGTCTTAGTGCGGGCAGACATGTTGTCAATCTTGGTAAAATTAATACTCATTGTCCTGTGGACTTAAGTTTGAATTGATCATTTTTTATGTGCAAATTGAGCAATCAGAGGATGGAATTTGCAAACTTCTTGCAGGTAACAGTATTTATTGAAGGCTATCTCATCTCATTTTCTGAACCGCTTTATCCTCATTAGGGTCGCAGGGGTGCTGGAGCCTACCCCATCTGACTCCAGGCCAGAGGAGACGGACGACTGCACACTCACACCCATACCTAGGGGCAATTTTGAGGGTCCTCCTTGCAAGTGTCATATGCATTTATGTGCATATGACACTTGCAGGGTGAGATTGTTGTGTTTAAATATAAATTTCTCCATTATCACAGATCTAAGAAATTCCAATTTGGAGACTTAAATACTATGAGTAACCAACTGTCACAGTCATAACGCTCTTTTTTTTTTTTTTTGGTCGGTGCACCTACGTGGAGTTTGCATGTTCTCCCCGGGCCTGTGTGGGTTTCCTCTGGGTACTCCGGTTTCCTCCCACATTCCAAAAATGCTGACAAGAGACTCTAAATTGCCCCTAGGTATGGGTGTGAGCGTGCATAGTTGTCCGCCTGCTTGTGCCCCGCGATCGGTCTGGCCACCGATTCAGGGTGTCCCCCCCCCGCCTGTGGGCTGGAGACAGCTGAGATAGAATCCAGCACCCCCGCGACCCGAAAGAGGATAAAGCGGATCAGAAAATGAGATGAGGTGGTCTTCAATAAATACTGTTACTAGCAAGAATTTTGCAAATTCTATCCTTTTGGTGATAATTTGATAGATGAACTTTTCCCAAGGTGGTTAGAGACTGTTTAGTCAAATGCCCATTTGAAATCTTTCATATATTTAAGTACATCACAAAGAGGTAGTAATAAAATAAGATGCTTACAATGCTTCATGGACGTTAAAACTAGGCTAAAAGGATATCAGATGAAGTAGACACACGTGAAGTTGTACAAACTACAAACGAGAGAGGAAAAAGGACAGGCCACGTACTCTCACCTGAGAGAGCCCTCGTGTGCGATTGAGCGGAAGCTCAGGTGAAGCTGATTTGGAAAAGCAAGTTGTTCCAAGTGTTAATGCAGAAACAACAAACATGGTTAAGCACAGACGCACACGAGAAAAAAAGCGGCAGAGATTTTGAAGACCTTTTCTATTCAATAAAAACCAATTGATTAGTTTAAGATTGCGAAAACTAATTCAAGTGTAAAATATAAATAATAAGACTTCATTGTTGTAATCCCACCTTTATCGCACGTTTCTCCGGTGTATCCACTGTTACACTCGCAGTATGCTTTGCCAAGACCTGACACTCTACATTTGCCATGTTTACAGCGAGACAGGCTGCAGGGATTAGTCGCTTCCTGATCTTGCTCATCACAGAGGACGCCGCTGAATCCGGGTTGGCAGCGACATGAGTAAGAGTAGGAGTTGATGGCCAGGCAAG
The DNA here is from genome assembly GCF_051989625.1 of Stigmatopora argus. NCBI lineage: Eukaryota > Metazoa > Chordata > Actinopteri > Syngnathiformes > Syngnathidae > Stigmatopora > Stigmatopora argus. The sequence goes on from NC_135393.1 coordinate 11,219,170, forward strand.
TACCGTGAATACACCTAGAGAGAAGAATTACATATAAAAGGTTATTGAGAAAAGAAATTGTTCTTGGGGTTTGTAACAAGTAAATAGCTAGAAGCCACTATTTAATTTCCATGTGCTATAGCAGTGGTGTGCCGTCGGGGCCTTCAAGGCCTTCTCTGCTGGCCTAAGAAATATCTGAATCATATATTATATTTTGTCCATCAATACTTATTAAATAATTCCAAATTGTCTTTTAGCTTCCTTCCATTGCTTTCCCCCTGGTTGCACTGCTTCCAGATTTGTGTTTTCATATTGAAGCATTTAACCAATCACATTTCAGCCATTATTTCGTAAGTAGGGGAGCGTCTGTATATGTTTTGACGAAAGTTTGGCGACACTCTTTTTCCTTGTCGACGATAATGTCAAATATTTATTCATCTTATTAGACGTGCTTCATAACTGAGCAAAGAATACCCCGAGATTTGGTACAAACGTAAAGCTGGCATGCAAAATGACTTGAATGGCTGGACATCGTAAGGCTTTTTCTTTAAAAAAAAAGTGGTCTATGTAAAGTAAAGCTTTTATTTGTTTAAAAAATAAATACTATGTATATATAGTCAGGCTTTTTTCTTTAAAAATGACCATGTATATTAAGGGTTTTTATTAAAAAATGACCATGTATAGTAAGGCTTTTTTATTTAAAAAAAAACGACCATGTACACTGTACATTACTGTACATTGTACAGTAAAGCGTTTTTCTTAAAAGACGACATAGTATAGTAAGGCTTTTTTTCTTAAAAAATGACATGGTATTGTAAGGCTTTTTTCTTAAAAAAAAAACGACATAGTATTGTAAGGCTTTTTTTTGTAAAAAACGACATAGTATAGTATGGCTTTTTTCTTAAAAAACAACATAGTATAGGCTTTTTTCTTTAAAGACGACATAGTATAGTAAGGCTTATTTTCTTTAAAAACAACACAGTATAGTAAGGCTTTTTTGTCTTTAAAAACGACATAGTATAGTAAGGCTTTTTATTTACAAAAAAAACCATGTATAGTTAGGCTTTTTTCTTAAAAAAAGACCATGTATAGTAAGGCTTTTTTTCTTGAAAAACGACATGGTAGAGGAAGGCTTTTTCCCTAAAAAACGACATAGTATAGTATGGCTTTTCCCCCTAAAAAACGACATAGTATAGTATGGCTTTTTTCCTTTAAAAAACGACATAGTATAGTATGGCTTTTTTTCTTAAAAAACGACATAGTATAGTAAGGCTTTTTTTCTTAAAAAACGACATAGTATAGTATGGCTTTTCCCCCCTAAAAAACGACATAGTATAGCATGGCTTTTTTTTCTTGAAAAACGACATAGTAGAGGAAGGCTTTTTCCCTAAAAAACGACATAGTATAGTATGGCTTTTTTCCTTTAAAAAACGACATAGTATAGTAAGGCTTATTTTCCTAAAAAACGACATAGTATAGCATGGCTTTTTTTCTTTAAAAAATGACATAGCAAGTAAGGCTAAGAGAGTCGGAGAATAAATCTGACTTCTGATTCTTCACCTTCTAGTTGTTGCTGTGGTCCACTGGCAAAATCATTGAGTCAGAACATGAGGCGGGAATCAGGGGTGAGTTCAATTCCACTCGTTGCAATTCTCAAATTGTTTATTGAGGTAATGAAAAGGATAAATATAACTTCCAATCATCTCATTTCAGAAGACACTGTGGTCCAGTGGCAAGAATAATGGGTTGAAATTGAAGTTGGACACAAGTTCAAATCTGGAGTGAGTTCAAGTCCACTCTTTGCAAATCTCAAATTGTTTATTGAGGTGATGAAAATGATAAATATAACTTCCAATCATCTCATTTCAGAAGTCACTGTGGTCCAGTGGCAAAGACAATGGGTCAGACAGACCTCAAGTTAGTGCATTTGACTGCCATGTGGGAGACTGGGGTTCGAATCCCGCTGTCGTTTGACTGATCACTACACTATGTAGTTCAGTAAATGGGTAATCCTTTTTTCATTAAAATAAACACTTAGTCATTTTTTTCAGCAAAACAATTATGTTCCGGTCAGCCTTCGGCTGACCGGAAGACAGTTGGGGGGGGGGGTCCTGGTGGTGTTCGACAGTCGGCCTTCGGCCGACTGCCGACACCATACAGTCGTTGACTGGCGACACCGGGACGTGAACCCTCGACACCCACGTCGCAGGCAGGTGACTTACCCACTACACCACGAGGCGGCCCGCCTATATATGATTGGAAGTTATATTTATCCTTTTCATTACCTAAATAAACAATTTGAGAATTGCAAAGAGTGGAATTGAACTCACTCCTGATTTGAACTTGAGTCCACCTGAAGTTCTGACCCATTGTCTTTGCCACTGGACCACAGTGACTTCTGAAATGATGTGATTGGAAGTTATACCTATCCTTTTCATTACCTCAATAAACAATTTGAGAATTGCAAAGAGTGGAATTGAACTCACTCCTGATTTGAACTTGAGTCCACTTGAAGTTCTGACCCATTGTCTTTGCCACTGGACCACAGTGACTTCTGAAATGATGCAATTGGAAGTTATATCTATCCTTTTCATTACCTCAATAAACAATTTGAGAATTGCAAAGAGTGGAATTGAACTGACTCCTGATTTGAACTTGAGTCCACCTGAAGTTCTGACCCATTGTCTTTGCCACTGGACCACAGTGACTTCTGAAATGATGCGATTGGAAGTTATATCTATCCTTTTCATTACCTCAATAAACAATTTGAGAATTGCAAAGAGAGGAATTGAACTCATTCCTGATTTGAACTTGAGTCCACCTGAAGTTCTGACCCATTGTCTTTGCCACTGGACCACAGTGACTTCTGAAATGATGCGATTGGAAGTTATATCTATCCTTTTCATTACCTCAATAAACAATTTGAGAATTGCAAAGAGTGGAATTGAACTCACTCCTGATTTGAACTTGAGTCCACCTGAAGTTCTGACCCATTGTCTTTGCCACTGGACCACAGTGACTTCTGAAATGATGTGATTGGAAGTTATACCTATCCTTTTCATTACCTCAATAAACAATTTGAGAATTGCAAAGAGTGGAATTGAACTCACTCCTGATTTGAACTTGAGTGCACCTGAAGTTCTGACCCATTGTCTTTGCCACTGGACCACAGTGACTTCTGAAATGATGCAATTGGAAGTTATATCTATCCTTTTCATTACCTCAATAAACAATTTGAGAATTGCAAAGAGTGGAATTGAACTGACTCCTGATTTGAACTTGAGTCCACCTGAAGTTCTGACCCATTGTCTTTGCCACTGGACCACAGTGACTTCTGAAATGATGCGATTGGAAGTTATATCTATCCTTTTCATTACCTCAATAAACAATTTGAGAATTGCAAAGAGAGGAATTGAACTCATTCCTGATTTGAACTTGAGTCCACCTGAAGTTCTGACCCATTGTCTTTGCCACTGGACCACAGTGACTTCTGAAATGATGCGATTGGAAGTTATATCTATCCTTTTCATTACCTCAATAAACAATTTGAGAATTGCAAAGAGTGGAATTGAACTCACTCCTGATTTGAACTTGAGTCCACCTGAAGTTCTGACCCATTGTCTTTGCCACTGGACCACAGTGACTTCTGAAATGATGTGATTGGAAGTTATACCTATCCTTTTCATTACCTCAATAAACAATTTGAGAATTGCAAAGAGTGGAATTGAACTCACTCCTGATTTGAACTTGAGTCCACCTGAAGTTCTGACCCATTGTCTTTGCCACTGGACCACAGTGACTTCTGAAATGATGCAATTGGAAGTTATATCTATCCTTTTCATTACCTCAATAAACAATTTGAGAATTGCAAAGAGTGGAATTGAACTGACTCCTGATTTGAACTTGAGTCCACCTGAAGTTCTGACCCATTGTCTTTGCCACTGGACCACAGTGACTTCTGAAATGATGCGATTGGAAGTTATATCTATCCTTTTCATTACCTCAATAAACAATTTGAGAATTGCAAAGAGAGGAATTGAACTCATTCCTGATTTGAACTTGAGTCCACCTGAAGTTCTGACCCATTGTCTTTGCCACTGGACCACAGTGACTTCTGAAATGATGCGATTGGAAGTTATATCTATCCTTTTCATTACCTCAATAAACAATTTGAGAATTGCAAAGAGAGGAATTGAACTCATTCCTGATTTGAACTTGAGTCCACCTGAAGTTCTGACCCATTGTCTTTGCCACTGGACCACAGTGACTTCTGAAATGATGTGATTGGAAGTTATATCTATCCTTTTCATTACCTCAATAAACAATTTGAGAATTGCAAAGAGTGGAATTGAACTCACTCCTGATTTGAACTTGAGTCCACCTGAAGTTCTGACCCATTGTCTTTGCCACTGGACCACAGTGACTTCTGAAATGATGCGATTGGAAGTTATATCTATCCTGTTCATTACCTCAATAAACAATTTGAGAATTGCAAAGAGAGGAATTGAACTCATTCCTGATTTGAACTTGAGTCCACCTGAAGTTCTGACCCATTGTCTTCGCCACTGGACCACAGTGACTTCTGAAATGATGTGATTGGAAGTTATATCTATCCTTTTCATTACCTCAATAAACAATTTGAGAATTGCAAAGAGTGGAATTGAACTCACTCCTGATTTGAACTTGAGTCCAGTTACTTATACAAGCCTTAAACATACAAATGCACTTATATAAACCTTCAATATACTTATATTGGCCTTAAACATAAATTATAATACAAAATATAGCACTGAATCAACTTACAAACAAATTCAACTTATGAACAATCGCTCGGAACCAATTGCGTTCGTAAGTAGGGGAGCGTCTGTATATAGAAACAACTAACGGAAAATGTTTCCCAACTGGGATTCGAACCCCAGCCTCCCACATAGCAGTCAGGTGAGTGAACCTCTACACCACGAAATGACCACACTTTGCTTTGTCATTATTGGAAGGTCTTGACTACAAATATATAGAAACAACTAAGGGAAAATGTTTCCCAACTGGGATTTGAACCCCAGCCTCCCAAATGGCAGTCAGGTGAACGAACCTCTACGCCACGAACTGGCCATACTTTACTTTGACATTATTGGAAGGTCTTAACTAGAAATATATAGAAACAACTAAGGGAAAATGTTTCCCAAATGGGATTCGAACCCCAGCCTCCCATATGGGAGTCAGGTGAACAAACCTCTACACCATGAAGTGGCCACACTTTACTTTGTCAGTATTGGAAGGTCTTGACTACAAATATATAGAAACAACTAAGGGAATATGTTTCCCGACCGGGATTCAGACCCCACCTGCCCGTCAGGTGAACGAACCTCTATGCCACAAACTGGCCATACTTTACTTTGTCAGTATTGGAAGGTCTTGACTACAAATATATAGAAATAACTAAGGGAAAATGTTTCCCAACTAGGTTTTGAACCCCAGCCTCCCACATGGCAGTCGGGTGAGTGAACCTCTACGCCACAAGCTGGCCATACTTTACTTTGTCATTATTGGAAGGTCTTGACTACAAATATATAGAAACAACTAAGGGAAAATGTTTCCCAACTGGGATTTGAACCCCAGCCTCCCACATGGCAGTCAGGTGAACGAACCTCTACGCCACGAACTGGCCATACTTTACTTTGTCATTAGTATTGACTACACATGATTGTTTCTATTTAAAGGAAAAAAATATTCCTACCTGGTATTCGAACCCCACCTGCCCACACAGCAGTCAGGTGAGCAAACCGCTACACCATGCAGTGGCCACACTTGACTTAGTGATTATTGGAAAGTATTGACTACACATGGTTGTTTCTATTTAAGGGAAAAAATGATTCCAACCTGAAATTCAAACCCCATCTGCCCACATGGCAGTCAGGTGAACAAAACTCTACACTATGACGTGGCCACACTTTACTTTGTCTTTATTGGAAAGTATTGACTACACATGGTTGTTTCTATTTAAGGGAAAAATGATTCCTACCTGAGATTGGAACCCCACCTGCCCACATGGCAGTCAGGTGAACAAACCTCCAGAGTTTAGAGGTTTGCTCACCTGACTGCTGTGTGGGCAGGTGGGGTTCGAATCCCAGGTAGGAATAATATTTTCCCTTAAATAGAAACAACCATGTGTAGTCAATACTTTCCAATAAAGACAAAATAAAGTGTAGCCACTTCATAGTCTAGAGTCTAGACTATGAAGTGGCTACACTCCACTTTGTCTTTATTGGAAAGTTTTTTCATTGAGTTTGGCCCACAAATACAGGGTGTTTGACCCAATTTCATTGGCCAATAATTTCAAAACAGCAGAGACGGTGGATCAGGTTCATGAAGCCCTCCTGCTTTCCTGTCCTCGGAAGAGTGTTAGAAGAGTAAGTGTGGAACCCTTCGTTAGTATAGTGGACAGTATCTCCACCTGTCACGTGGAAAGCTGGGGTTCGATTCTCTGATGGGGAGTGATAACTTTTGAAATTCTCATACCTGTAAAATGACAATTAAAAAAGCATTCAATTGCAGCCCTTCTCTTGAAATTTTTGGTGCAATGTCCTAATTTGTTTTGTAGTTGGTGCCTTTGCAAAATTTGTGAAGAAGGCACGCTGCACTGTCTTTGCTGACTGAGTCCGAGCATATTATAACACCCAAAATGCCTTTTCTTTTTGAAGTGAACGGCATTTCTTAACCTGAAGATTAATGCCAAACATTACACAAAAAAAACTTTCTACATAAGTTCCAATGAAAATTCTCAAAATTATTGCCCTATGAAATTGTGTTAAACATTTTGGAACCCCCTGTATTTATGTGATCATGTGATCTTGGGGTAGTTCTTGAATTTTGGCATGAGACAGAAAGAAATATCCTAATATACTGTTACTATGTGAAAGATGAGCTGAGTTGAGTAAATCCCCAAATTATTGTACTGTATGAAGTAAGTCGTCACACTCACTTGTTGCCATCACAAGGGTTGTTCACTTGCTGGTCGCACACAGGTCCTGTCCAACCCGGATGACAGGTGCAGGAAAAGCCACGATGCCCCGTCGGGTGGCAGTCCCCTTGGATGCAGGCACCTCTCTGGCAGGGCTGGCAACCAGGCTCTACCCCTTGACCTAGCCACTGTCGAGTGGTGCTCTGTGCGGTCCCCGGGTCCTTGGCCCCCAACCCGAGGCCCGCGCCTAGGTTTTGGAGCTTCCCGTTGATGTAGAGGTTGCGGAGACAGCCGTGAAAGCTGGTGCCGTTTCGCCCACCCGAGCTGTGCTGCAGGGCTGACAAACCCCCGGAGGCTGACGTACGATCTGGCATTCCTGAAACATAATGAAGAAGTTTCAGAAAGGCAAAATATGAACTCATTCGCTCTCATTGATAAAGGTATCCTTCTCAATTTAATGCGGTGCAATTTTATAATTCTGCAAACGATAGTTCTTACACAAATAAAATCATTGCTGATGCTGACCACAATCGGAGGGATTATTTTTCTTACCTCCCAGGTAAAGTGGGGAGTCAATGTTTAGTGTTGATAGATTACTGATGGAGTTGATGGATTTAGGTGCCCCGCCATCGATGGTAAGGGACAACATCTGGTCTGATGCTACCAACTCAACCGCGTGGAAGCTTCCATCGTTCACTGTCTCGACACTGTAGGAGAAAAAATGAAATCATCATGAGATTTTAATCTTTTCCATCACAAAATTGCCTCCAAACCAATGTTCCCTCTAATTTTTTGTTTGTCTGGGCAGAAAGACAACCTCCCTGAGCACACTGAGTACCAGTGTGAGCAACATTATCATTGCTCGCTATGGGCACACACCAGTATCACACTTGCCATAAGGAGGTGCATGTCTACCACACATAAATGATTTAGTAATAATAAAATGTAATGATTAATATCTATGAATGGGCGGCCCGGCGGATGAGTGGTTCGCGCGTCGTCCTCACAGCTAAAAAAAAATAATAAAAAATTGGGATTTTATTTTGTGCGCTCCATATGATTTGCTGTGCGCAGAGAAGACGAGAGTAGTGCGCAATTGCGCACGCGCGCAGCTTAGAGGGAACATTGCTCATAACCCATTTAAATATAATCAACCTCCTAAATAAAGGTGTATTTATTTTCCTTATCCTGGCAACTTATAATAAATCTCCCACAAGTTTGCTGAAAATACTTTAAAAAAACTTGAATAATGATCTGTTCATCTGATCTACCTTGGGGCAGACTTACAGAAGGGAGGTAACCCATTTATCCTCCTGGCCACAATGAACCACTTAATTTGTACTTATTTTACACCCATTCCTTTACTCTTTTGTAATACATAATGAGAACTAACTTTGTCTTGTTATTTGTTGTTGTCCACAAACCTGTATATGGCTGAAGGAGGATAAGAGCCAGTATCATAGCTGACCCGTAGGCGTCCCCGATAAAGCTCCATAGCGATGTGATCATTATCACCCTTGTATAACAACACTCCGCTGTCCTCGTCTGTAGCAATCTGAAAGCAAACTAGGATTTCAATTGGAGTTCCAGGTGGATTTATGAGCGGATACTTAAGTCATGCACACCTGCAAGCTAATGTTGGTATGTGGTGAGATCGGGTTAGAGGGGAGCTGCAGGTACGACTTGCGGTCCACAAAGTTGACACTGACGAGAGTCTCGCAACGCTCCCCTTCGTAGCCTTGGAGACATTGGCAACGGGGGTCGGTTCCCATGACGACGCACTGCGCCCCGTTGAGGCAGTCGTGGTTGTCGCAGGGGCTGGTGCGAGGAAGGACCATCGGTGGGGACAGGTCGCAGAATAACCCACTGCAACACGTGTAAATCATGTGTCATGGAAGAATTACAGATGGACAAAACCAAATTGCCTCAGCAGCTAAAGTATCTTGTAATATACTTTGCAGCATGTCTGTCAGTCTCTGCTCAAGTGTGTTTTATGTGTTTAAATACTGAGATGTATTTAAGGACAGGTTAACAAAATCATGTTTTCAATATTTCAATTTGTACTCATGTACATTTGTAATCTTATTTTTTCTTTGAATTGCATTTTTTCAAAACATTTATTAAAAGACTTGAATTAGTAGTTCAAAAATGTACCAGCCTTTCTTTCTTTGCACAAATATTAATTATTGTTATTATTCATTGATTATTTCTTTTTCTGTTTATTGTTGTCATTCGTGCACTTTGTGGTGAAACTTTAAATCTCATTATACTTGTATAATGACAATAAAAGCTTTCAATTCAATAACCGAGTACATTTTGTGAGTACTTTTCTGACAGTTATTGAATAAACACAAGGGGGAGCCCTCCCTCTACAGTCTGGACAATGACCTGGTGGCAACCTATTCTTGAGCTAGCCAATTAATTAAAAATGTCAATGACACACTTAAGGCTGCTTGTTTATGCCAATGTTTAAGATGGTGTCTATGGATAATTGCTATGCATTTTGTATTCCTTACCTGTAGCCTTCAGGACAGACACAGGTGTAGCCATTGATGGCGTCAATGCACTGACCACCATTTTGGCACTTGTTTTCATCACAATCGTTGTAGTCCAGCTCACAGTGCTCTCCAACATAACCCGGGGTGCACTCACACCTATGATGAATGCGTGCACGCACACACAGAATACAAAAATACGTTCAAGCATCTATTGTACAAAGTCAGCAACTATTCGCGCGTGAGCCATCGAGGCAGAATTGTCAATGGTGCGTGAGTGCGTGGGCGTCCGGTCTACTCACTTGTATCCCTGAGGGGTCAGAATGCATTTTGAATCGTGCTGACATGGGTTCAATTCGGGAGCGCAGAAATCCAGCTTCTCTTCACAAAGCTCCCCTGAGAACAAACACCAAAACATAAACTTTCACTTTGAAGAACTTTGACACACGCGACGACTCTGAGGGTGTATTATTTGATGAATGACTCTTGTGGGCAGACCTGACGCACGGGTCTGATAAACGATCTCATCCCTGGGAATGGCATGCCCGTGATGATATTCCCGGGCGCAACCCTGTGTCCCTCAAACTCTGAATTTTAAATTGATTAAAAGAACTCATGGCAGAATGAAACAGAGCTCCTGATAGCACAAGGTCCACAGTGGGGATAATTAAAAAAATAAATAAAAATCACCTGAGGAACAGTCTGTGATGTGTAATATTTATGCCTGTTTTGAAGATTTTGTGTTCATAGAGCAGCAAAAGTAGATGGCATTATTTTAAGGCACCCCAAAATACTTTAACAATATAAATATTTATAGGACAAAAATCAATAACAGGTAATATGTAGGTACGGATGTATATGTATGTATATACTATATGTATGGCTGCATATAGGTAGGTAAGTATGCATGGATTAATGGAATTTAGATAGACACTGTATTTTAAGTGTTTATTTTGTATTGTCTTTAAGTGGGCTAATTTGGATGAATGTTTCTTTCGTGTTGTTTATTCCAATTTTGTCCGCTAATTCATTTGATTACAGAATCAAAACTTGAGTCTCAAGGTACGCGATATGAATTCAGCAGCGAGCAAAAGTGAAATAAAAAGAAAAATGCTATATTAAAAACAATCAAAGATAAAGGACATGCAGCAGCATTACGCGAGTGAATGATGGCGCGATATCCATCATCGGAAAGGAGTGCGAGCAGGGAGAGGATGGAAAGAAGCAAGTAGAAAGTAGAGCGCAGCAATGAGAAGAAGCAACTAACCTCTCTCCACCTCATTGGTAGCAGCTGCGACCACAGAAAAGACAGCGGATGGCAGAAAGCAGAGCGAGATGAGAGAAAGACAAATGACAGCGAGACAGAGAGAAAACACCGCCACCAAGGTTAGCAGTTCACAAGATAGCTAAGCGCACAACACCAAAGCAGACACGCAGCAGAGCAGTGATTCTCTATTTGTAGAGTGCTGTACGATGTCAACAGATGTGGGGTGAACTCATCTTATTTCAATCAATTGCTTTTAAAATGTCTAGTTAGGAAATATACTACATAGATCTGTGGATGCAAGCAATATTGTGTGACAGGCCAATGGCAGGAGCTACTATATGGTTGTTTGGTGTGATGAAATTTTCCTCAATTTAAACATTTTAAGCCATTCTGCAAAAAAAAAACCTCTCTTAAGATAAGATAATTTTCATGGTTTTGAATAAAACCTGTCATTAACATCACAATGTTAATGTGAGGTTTTATTCAAAACCATGAAAATATCCCCCTACAAATTTGAAATGTTCCTCAATGTAAACAATTTAAGCAAATCTGCACCCCCCACCCCCCCACCCCCCCCCCCCCCCAAAAAAACCCCACTCTCTTAAGATAAGATGATTTTCATGGTTTTGAATAAAACCTGTCATTAACATCACAATGCTAATGTCAGGTTTGATTCAAAACCATGAAAATATCCCCCTACAAATTTGAAATGTTCCTCAATGTAAACAATTTAAGCCATTCTGCAAAAAACAAACACCCCAAAAACCCACATTCTTAAGATAAGATAATTTTCATGGTTTTGAATAAAACCTGTCATTAACATCACAATCTAAATGTCAGGTTTGATTCAAAAGCATGAAAATATCCCCTTACAAATGTGATATAGCTGAAAAACAATAATAATACTTTTGAGAAACTTTGGCCATATTACAAATAACATTTGATAAAAGTAAAACCGAAGATGTTAATTTTCCAGATATGATAATAACAAGGGTCAGAGGCCAATTGATTTGCCCAATTTCTCATATTTCATTAACACGAATTCCCTCGTATTTGAAAGCATAACAAGGATAGCTGAAAATCTCATTTTTGGGCGATACTGGAGTCAAATAATGATGTGACTGTGGACGCGACCATGTATTTGTTACCTGTGTATTCCGGTGAGCACATGCACGTGTAGTTGTTGATTCCATCGATGCATGTAGCGTTGTTCTCACAGTCATTGTCTTCACAGTCGTCGATGTTGAATTCGCACGAGTCGCCCTCAAAACCCTCGGGGCACACACACCTTAAAGCAAAAATAGACATGCACACGCAAACTGCTTGGTCAGCAACTTGCACATATTCCCAGCACAAAGTCATTATTCCGTCGACATGAGCGTGACTAGATTCTGTAAATACTGCTCACTCACACACACACGCAGACGCAGAGCGCAGTCGAAGCGATATGCTATGACGGGTCTAATAAAAGCTCTCAAGTGGCATAAAATGATTAATATCTCATTTTGTAGTCAAGACCCACTCTTTATTGCTCCCGTGCCAATGTGCCGCAGATGAGATCAAAAGTAACTGTACAAAAATGAAACTATAGATGAAAAGAGATTGAGATTTTTTTGTAAAAAGCCAGGAGAGAAGGTGAAGGAAAGGTTGCAATACAGATGTGAGCTGCATGTAGTTTCATTTCTGCTATTATCAAATATCCTAAGGAACAGAATGTGGACTTACAAAAGGTTGAATGAAATAGCTCAGAGGTAGTCTAATGGAAAAGTCTGTTCTTTCTCTTAGTTAACATTCATGTTGTTTCATACTTAATAATCCATACAAAAATGTACAGAGGTGCGTTATACTAGTGCCAACCTGCACAAGAATCTTAAATTCAGCCTTCATTGAACTTCTCAGCTTTAACAGTAAATTGAGTTGAGGGGTCAAAACCTGACAGCACATTGAAAACTGTAGAATTTTCACAATAGTGTACATATAAGTAAAATATATATATATATATATATATATATATATATATATATATATATATATATATATATATATATATATAAATAATAATAAAATTATATATATATATATATATAATTTTTTATTTTATTATTATTATTCTTTTTTAAAATATAAATATATATATATATATATATATATATATATATATATATATATATTTACTTATATGTACACTATTGTGAAAATTCTACAGTTTTCAATGTCTATTTAACTAATAAAAGTGGATTTTTTCTGAAAGCAGCCCTTGGAAAAAAATATTTGGACACCCTTGTAGTAGGCCTACAGCATGTATCAGAAAAAGATAATATAAAAATGGGAATATTGGAATAATTAAAAACAATTACAAGTCCAAAATATATTTTTTTAAATTATAACATTACTTTTGACTGAAAAATGGGAACATTCATTCAGTCATTCAGACAACTAAATATAGTTTCTGTGCTATTTCAATTCAATAACTAGCAACTGGTAAATAGCATGATGATAGAATAGCGGATTCCTACAACTGTAGATCAATATGTCATGACAATGATATTCAAACTGATCATCTGTGTCGCAAATAGTCTTTTGGATTGGAATAATCACCACATTTCCTCCGCGTATGGTTTCAAATAAAATAAAGCAAATACATGTAGTGTACA